>NC_060288.1:25478658-25766780 GCF_021613505.1 Equus quagga | reverse complement strand
CTTCCTTTCTTTCTTTTTCTTCCTTCCTTCCCTCCCTCCCTCCCTCCTTCCTTTCCTTCCTTCCTTTCTTTCCTGATTTCCCCTTTTCTTTCTGATTTTGGAGTTTTATAAAAATTTATTTGTATATTTTTCTAATAAGCTTTAAAATACAATTTGATAAGTGTTTTTAGTCATTGGATATTTTATAGGAAAGCAACCATATGTAATAGAAAATGCACCATAATGGAAGGTGGGAAACTAGAGTGATTGACTTACTCCTTCCTTTCTCTTCCTTTCACAAATATTTTTAGCACTGATAATAATATGAAGTACAATGCCAAGAGAAAAATTCATTAATTCATGTATTCAACACACAGTCTCTGTGTGCCTGCTCTGTGCTAGTTATTGGGAATTTATCATTGAACAAGACAGGGTAAGTTCCTGTCGTAATGGAATTTATATTCCGGTTCTGCGATCAGATAATAAAGAAGTAACTACTGTAAGAAGTAATAAACCACGATAATGGAGGGGCATGAGACAGTGAAAGAATTGAACAAATGATGCAATAGAGAGTAACTGCAGGAGTCATCTTTGGGAAGGGTGGTCCTCTGGGAGGATGTGACATTTGACTTGAAAGATGAGAATGGACCAGCCAAGAAAAGATCTGGGAAAGGGATGTTGGGAGCAGGAGGGAGGAACCTACGTAGAAGCCTGGAATGAGAAGAGGTCTTGGTGTTGTTAAAGGTCAGAAAGGAAGCCAGTGGGGCTGCAGAATAGTGAGCAAGGCAGAGGATGGTATGGAGTGAGGTGGGAGAAGAAGGAAGGGAATAAATCATGTCGGATGTTGAAGGTTTTGGTAAGCGGTTTGGGTTTAAACTGGGAATGATATGGTCTGATACATCTCTTTATTCTGACAGATGGGTTGAATAGATTGAATAGATGTTGCCTTTACAGAAGTTAGAGTGTAGTGGGGAAGCTCAAAACATACATGTAATATAATACAAAGTAGGAAATGGTAAACTGTATCAGAGGGTAAAGCCCACATTCTGTTTGAGAGAACAATAGGCTTAGCCAGGAAGATCAGGAAAGACTTTAGTGGAGACGTGTTTCAAAGGTGTGAAGGATTTAGACATCTGGAGAAAGGAGAAGAGAATTCCAAACATGCGATAAAGCACCTCGCAGAAAGGTTCAGGGAGCTAGTGAGTAGTTCAGTTTGGTTTGAACTTACTGGGAAGTAAGTTTGGGGACCAGATCATGGAGGACCTTGAACTCGGGATTAAGAATTTGGGAGCCAGCCCCGGTGGTTGAGTTCAGCGCCCTCTACTTCAGTGGCCCAGGTTCAGTTTCCAGGTGCAGACCCACACCACACGTCTGTCAATGACCAGGCTGTATTGGTGGCTCATATAAAAAGCAAAAAAAGAGAAAGATTGGCGACAGATGTTAGCTCAGGGCAAATCTTCCTCAGAGAAAAAAAAAAAAAAAGATTGGCAACAGATGTCAGCTCAGGTGCCATCTTTAATAAAAAAAGAACTTGAACTTTCCTGTAAGCAGTGGGATGCCATTGAAGAAATTAATTGTAGCGGTGCATTGCAAACCGTAGTTATTTTGGAATCTGTTTGTAAGATGCACTAGGGAGGGTGGGGGTCAACTTACCTTTGCCACTAGCTAGCTGTGTAGCCTTGGATCAGGTTTGTTTTCTGTCTTTATCATCTGTGAAATGAGGAGGTTAAAGTAGGTGCTCTCTACGGTCCCTGTTATTTATTAAACACTATGATTTTCAATATAATAAATACCACAAATATTTCAAAAGTTCAAGACGTTTACATTTAGTCGTTATTTTAACAGATTAGTCTTATGGAAAGTCTGCAACAGCATTATTAGATGAGCTCATTGTAGAGTATCTTTGTTGCCTTTATCCCCAGCTTTGTGCATCCTTATTTGTTGGTAAACTTTTCAAACAGCAAATCTACAATGCTAGTTGGGCAAAGATTCCAAATATATTTTTTCCCCCTGAAAAATGCAGTGAACACAATAATGATGGCCTTCACTTTAAGTAAACCTCATTTTTTTCCTCTGCAATAACATCGCTCTCTTTTTTTTTCCTTCTTATGTTACCTAAGAGAGGGGTATATAAGGTGTTAGCTAATCCAGGCGCTCGTGTCAGAGTATAACGTTCTGGGGTAGTTTGGTTTTGCTGTCGGTTCTCACACTGTTATTTAGAGGTCACTTGCTGCTGCCCTCTGTCCTATTTAGAAATTGATAAACCATTCCCGCACTTCCATTTTTACACGGCAGACTGTGAACCGAGCATATCTTTATATTTATATAATTATCTTTATAATTATTATATTGTTATGTGAAATACTTGTCCTTTTGAATACTTGTGACTATTCAAATATTTCATTAATACATAAGAGTGGTCATTAAAGATCTAATACAGCTTTCTTTTTGTCGTGATTAAATAACCATGATAACCACCCAATATTGATAGGAGTTACTTAGGTTACTCGCTTAATTTCTGCATCTTACCCATATAAAGTACTTAGTATTATGTTTAAAATGCTTTTCTTTTCTTTTCTTTTTTTTTTTGTGAGAAAGATTGGCCCTGAGCTAACATCTGTTGCCGATCTTCTTCCTCTTTTTGCTTGAGGAAGATTGGCCCTGAGCTAACATCTGTGCCAGTCCTCCTCTATTTTATGTGGGACGCACCACAGCATGGCCTGACGAGCGGTGCTAGGGCTGGGCCCGGGATCCGAACCTGCAAACCCCAGGCCTCCAAAGTGGAGCGGACGAACGTAACCACTACACCACTGGGCCTCCCCCTGTGCTTTTCTATTTTTGCACTGGTGAGGGAAAATGCTGCTATCCAGCATCCCTAGTGCTGTCCTTTACTGAGCCTTGTGAGTCAAGAGCTCACCAAACAGTCATATCATAGTTGGTGCATAAAGATGACCAATTACAGGGAAAAAAACTGGTATACATTCAGGTTATAATTTTTGGTTTCATGGAACAGTAAATGGGATGAGTTGGGTTCAGAGTGTTATGTGAAGTTAAATATCTCCATTATTTACTCATACCAAAGAATTGCTGCAAAAATTCATTTAAAATGATTTTGTGAATGATGGGTTTCTGAGATTGCTTTTAGGCACAAATGAAAGGACTCCTTGGCAGCTCTAGTGGTGTCTTAGGCATCCTGCTAAGCTTAAACTTGTTAGTTCCTGGCCTTGGAGCTCCAGCACTCGAAATTGTTGCTGAGCTGCCAACGCTGTTTTCTGAACCTTTTCTACCCACCACAGTGTTAGCTTTATGCCTACTTGCGTTTTTCTTGTCTTTCCTCTTGACTTCCTAGAATAGGACACATAAGAGATACAGGCACAATTTTGAGAAATAAGAGAAAGAATTTAATGTATGCAGATGTGTGTAGTACCTCACATCTATTACCTCAAAACACTCGAGCAAATCAGCAAGAATTTTAAATTTGACGGACCTCTGCTGTGAGGCTCGTAAGCCTGCTCTTGGTTTTAAATACTGTTTAGCAAAGAAAAATTTATGATGAGGTTTTTCTTTGAACACAATGTGGTCAGTACTTTTTTTAATCAACAAAATAAATTTTAAGGCAATAAACTACCTTCAAAAAATGATTATAGGACAAAGATTTTATGTAAACTTAGAGGGATATTTATTTCTCCTGGTTCAGTTTGTGGCGCATAGGATGTTTGTCAGATAAGTGAATGAGTTTCACTATCCATATGTCACCAAATGTTGCGGTTTGTTTTTTTTTTAAAGAAGTCAATGACTGATGATCTGCGGGTGAAATCACACTGTAAGGACATTGTATCTTTTTTTTTTGTTTTCATGCTTTTTGGCGAGGAGTATGGCTCTGAGCCAGCATCTGTTGCCAATCTTCCTCTTTTTTTTTCTTTTCCTCAAAGCCCCAGTACATAGTTGTATATCCTAGTTGTACGTCCTTCTAGTCTTCTATGTGGGATGCCACCACAGCATGGCTTGATGAGTGGTGTGTAGGTGGACACCCAGGATCCCGCAGACCCTGGGCCGTCGAAGCAGAGAATGTAAACTTAACCACGACGCCAGCGGGCCAGCCCTGCTAAGTATTGTTGAACAGCACTCTATCTGCTTAATTTCATTACATTAAACAGTTGCAGTGAAATTTATTTATATAAGTCTATATTTCATATTTTTTATATATATGAAAAAGTTGTTACAACTTATAATCAAACATGAGCCGTAAGCGTTTTGATGAACTGACATTCTTGTGTATTATTTTGATTATGTTTCATATCCTCGTATAACTTAATCTCAAATTCTGATTTTTTTTTTTCAGATTAACTCATACAACATGGTACTGTGTTCGTTTTTGTTATGTAGAGTATTTATATTTTCATCAGTGTATTTCGTTAATGTTAAAGTGACAGGTAGTATTTTCAAATTGTTCAAGGATTTTCATTGAAATTTGTGGAACACGTTAGTGAAATCGTGTTGTTATGTTTTTCCCCCAATCTTTTCTTTTAAAGGTGAATTATGTTCAGTTAATTATAAGAAGTCTCAGGGGAGTACTTTTTCCTAGCTTTAAGTTGTTTACCATAGATTTTAACGTGGGACACCTACAGAATCCACTTCTGACGTGGGGCAGCGTGCGGTTGTACTGCATTACACTGTCAGCAGGTGCTGTCACGGACGTTGGTGTAAAGTAAGAAGGAAGGACTTGGGATGCGGAACGGTAATTGGAAAGAGGGAAATAAATCCTTCCCTTTCAGTTGCTTCACTGATTCCCAGTGTCCCAGGTAGAGTGCACCTGCTGAGGGGCTGAGCACAGGTCCATGCTAGCATTCCATTAATTTCAGAGGAATGTCAGTGGCCTGCATCTCCCCAGCAGGTGTGATGAGCTGAAAGAAGAAGATGGGCGGGGGGCAGAGTAGAGAGCAGAAAAGAGGTAGCCCAGATAGTGTGGTTCTCAAAACAAGGGACCATAAGGGTAGAGTATCTCCTTAAAAGCTTGTATTTCTAGTAATTCTCCTCTAATTCCTAATGGTACTACAAGTTTTTATAGTATTTGAAGCCATATTAGAATTATGACAGCATATGTTAAAATTGTGCAGTGTGCCTCAGTAATATAGAGCTAACGTTTCCTGAAATGATTTTAAAATCTAGCAGACTGTGAAGTTATCCTGATAAGGAACTTGGTTTTGATTACAGTAATGAGATATACGGTGCGGTGTCAAAAACTGTCTGCCAGTTGACACAACAATCCATAATTTATAGATTGCCTTAAAAATTAAAAGACAAAGTCAATTATAACTAATTATGATGCTACATTTGCCTGAGAAGTTATTATATCCTTTGGGATAAAGGAAGTAATATTCATGTCAGTCAGGAATCTTTAGCTACAGCTTCCTGGTTCTATCTTAAGAATTTTTCAGTTTTGTTTCATGAGAAACCTAAGCCACTGAAAGCCTGAAACCCTGCTATTTTTAGAAATAACGGTAGTAGCTTTTGTACATCATTGCACATTTGTTCCTATTCTGAACTTCTTATCTGTGCCAAATCTTCAGAGAGGTTACTGGAAGTTTTGCTCAATGACTGCTGAATCAGACAGAAATGAATTTTAAATTATCCTGGAGAAAATAATAATAACCTGAGTTACAGCATCAAAATATTGTTATTCCTATTGATATTGGTTTCAAATACTCAAAAGAAATTAAACATTCAAAATATTGCTTATTTATTAAATCTTTATTTCACAATAGTCAGCATTTTTTTTTTTACAGGCAAAAAACAAACGATCTACAAATCATACTGTAAGACTGGGTATTTTAGTGTCTTTTGAGGAGATGAAAAGGAGTGGTTTATATTTTCCTAAAATTTTATGTCCTAAGGAGACGAGATCTGACATTCTTCCTTCTTAAGAAGGACAGTGAGTTCTTAGAAGAAAAGAAAAATTCATCCTGGCGTGAACTTCCTAGAAAATGTAATGACTTTACAAATTAATAGCTGTGTCTCAGTTTATTGGCGAGGCCTTCTTTTATATATACTTTAATCATCAGGCAGTTTATAAGTGTGTGTGAAGCACATGTGTTTTACGTTGTGGAATTGGCCACAATGCGTATATATGGAGCATAGACTTCTATCCTTATTTCCGGGAAAAAAAAAAAAGGAACATGCTGGAGTTAACGTTAAGGAAGTATGTAGTCAAAGAAGACAAGCAACAATAAAGCAGTTGTTTGAGTAATATTATAAGTTGTTATCCTTTTTATATATTTAGGATTTCATTTTGTTGGAAAGCTTTCAAAGGGTGACCTAGCACATGTGCCAATGACAAAAGCTCCTTGTAACAATTCAGAGCATGCTTTATGCTTTATGAAATGGGATTGTAAAAATCCTCTCAAAAATGACATCGGAAATAGCATTAAAACACAATTTCCTCTGATAAGGGTTTAAGGCACTCCTATGAAAAGTGATACCACTTTGAGTGAGACTGTGTCAGCATTATGTGATGTTGTGTTGCTCATAACTGACATTAATCCATTAAGGGTGCGAGGGTCATTTATTTTCCTCATGAAGTCATTAAATACCATTATTGATTTCTGTTCAGTCAGATTGTACCTTCATTTTATGATCATTATGTACATTAATGCTAAGTCTTGATTTCATGCACTTTAAATAATAGATATTATCATATTTAGAGTTTAAGACCAAGTTAAAATAATAACAATTATGAAAAAGAATTCTATAATTGGTTCGCTAACCAAGATCACGTTTACTAGAATTGTAAAAATGAGATTGACGTTTAAAAATGTATAAACCATCCATCTTTAGTATGTTAGCTAAGTTGTATGTTTTGATCATATCAATAAACAGATAACTTTTCATTTATTTTTTAAATTAATAAAGTAAAATTAATAAAACTGGAATGTGGGTCTGTACAATATTCTTCTTTTGCTGTAACCTTTTCTGTAACCGTTGGTGCTACTGTGCTGCCTTGCAAATGGGTCTATGACTCTTCTCTTTTCTAATTTCCTATTTTTTTTGCCGTGTAAATGAAAGCAAAGAGTAAATACTTAAGCAGATTCCTAGTTCTTCAGTGTGTTCAGCAGGGAACTGGGGGAGGAAGATGAAAAGAAACCAGTGTACTGGTTATTCTGTTCTGGATACATGATGGATAACACTGACTGGTTTTTGTTAGAGAATTCATTTCATGTTAAATTGCTCATTTAGTTGAAATGATGTAGAATTGATATTTCTATGCACTCCCTTGAAATAATTTTGTCAAGAGAAACAGCAATATTGAGAATTCTGTTTTTTCCAATTTCTGTTGTTTTTTTTTAAGAGGGGTCATCTTTTCCTCCACTTAATACATTATATTTGTGTTTTGCTCGAAGGCATACTTTAATAGTCCTAGGGACTTTTTAACTTCCATGCTTTGGGAGTGTTTTAAATTATTTCTCTTACTTATCCTTTTGGAATTTGATATCGAAATTGTTGCTTTAAACATTGGTGAGATGAGGTTTACTGGATCACCTTGCTCCTAGGAAGTACTGTGGAAGGTCTTGAGCCTCTAGTGCAGCAGGACCAAGTGGTACCAAGTTTATTACAGCAGCATCTTTGAGGAAGTTGTGCGCTCAGCACTTTTTCCTAGGCTTCTTGCGTGGCTCATTGAAGGAAACCTGAGCAAAGCTGTGATGTTAATGAATTATGACAAGCCTTTTGCCTGTCAAGCAGAGGTTCCCGCCTTCCTCCTTTAAGACAAAAACTTAATGGAAGATGCTCAGATGGGCAAGCTCTCTGTTGATACCCCTTAAGTGCTCAGCCCTTTTCTAATGCGAATATTCAGAGAGCCGTGAAGCTGCAAGTGGCAGCGTTTAATATCGTCTTTCTCATAATGCCTGAATAATTTTCCAGAGACTGATCGCTGTAGCTGCTGTGAACATGGTTATTTGTTTATTTTTCACCTTGGTCCTGGTGGAATGCTGACCCAGCTAATCCTCAGGACTCACGGGGAAAACGGTTTCATATTCATAGCTCTCGTCTGTTCTTTCAAATAAACCCAAAACTGAAGCTTCTGACCAGCCACTTTAATAGTAGACAAATAAGAAGAACTGGTTCTTTAGTTTCCTTTAAAAGTGAAAAAAAAAAAAAGACTGTTAATGAAGAATTGGGTGAAAAATGAAGACTATGTTGCATATTCTTAATGGATGTTTGTGAGAGGAAAGGAGAGAGCATAGGCTGTCGTGGTGAGTTATAGAATGTTTTTGAGATTTCCCTCTGGTAGTGGTGCTCATTATGTTAAACAGCCTAGCTTTTAAGCTACTGTAGTTTTCGTTTTATGTGTATTGGCCTTCATTTGCTGAAATGCTTTAAGTTCACAGTACGAAAGTCATTTTGCAAACGGGATGTAATTACAAAGGTATCTTATGCTTACCAACAGCTTTTTTGGATCAATTTAATTATCATTACTTGTGGATACTGTAAATTGAATATCCCTTCCCTAATTACATTAAACTCAGGGGTTAGCTGCTTCAACATCTCAATGAGAAAAGTTCATCCTTTGCTATAAATAGGAGAATTGTTCTCTTATTTAGACTGACCTTAGAAGCTAAGCATTTTACATGAGATTGTCAGGTGAGCATTATAAAGGCAGTCTGTAATGAGATCTGTAACGAGGAACTAAGGTATAATGGCCCTTTGAAAAAGTTAATTTATTCAGCATTTTCTTATTGCATGATGGAATTAAAGTTTGGGTGTACGTCCAGACCCTGTTTTTAGAAGGGCCGGTCACACTGGTCTTGGTCTACTGATATTCTGCCAGTAGTTTGAAGTGGTTTAATGTTACTGTTCCAGCTTAATGGAAGCCACCATAAATGCAGTGAATTAGTCTTGCCCTTTTAAACAGAGCTAATTTATTTAGGGACTGCGAATGTTATTTTGCCTGCTTTCTCCTTCCCCCCTTTTACACAAATGATGTACAGGAATTTATTCAAGCCACATAAAGAGTACATTTTTCTCAGAGGAAAAAAAAAAAAATGCCTTTAGTCACCTATAAACAGGAACTTTTTTTTCCTGTTGTGGAAAATCAGCCTTTAATTAGTTGATGTGTGTGTCTTGGGTTAATATTTGGTGTCTGTTCAACTCAAGTGATTTTGTGCTTTGTAAGAAAACAGAGGTTGTTCTGGTGAGAAATTTGATTGATTTCTGCTTGTTATAGTCGTCGTAAATTTTAGTGCATGCATAGCTACTTGCTTTTAGTTATTTTGTTTTCTTCTCAATTGTAGCTTCATTAAAAATCTGTTACAGTTGAAACTCTTAAGAATGTAAGCATGACTACTTATTGTCACAAAATAGCGCCTTCTGAGTCTGCTTTATGATTTATCATAAAAACCTATCTCTATGTAAGATAGGACAAATTGAGGCTAGCTGTGTTAGGATCTGAAGCAGTTCCTGAGATAACTAGAAGAGATTTTTTATTGCGCAGACAAGTAGCTGAGATCATTAATAATAATGGCCAATTTTTATACTCAGATCAAAACATCCTGAATGTTTTCTGGATTTTCTAAGGAGGTATGCTGTGGAATAGAACAGAATCAAGAAAAAATGTAGACTCAGTAACGTTAAAGAATGAACAAGTATCTTTGAGCTCTAGGTTTTCCAAAAGCAGTTCCATGTTCTACTGAAGTGTACTGGAAGCAGCGTATTTACAGATATTTTAAAATATTTTCAACCTCACTAAACTCTAGAAGTTTATTTTTGGTGGGATACTAAATAACAAAATGAAAGTTCTTTGGATTTAAGTATGTCTTTTAATACCTTTTTAAAACTGATTTCTTAAAAATATGGAGTCTCACCTAGCGGTTTAGTGGTTAAAGGTATGAAATTGAATGTTCGCACAAGTGGCAGTTTTCCTAATGAATTCAAACAGGCACTGTACTCTGGAATTACATTTCTAATATTAAAAGACTAATAACCATAGGTAACCCAACTTTTAAAAAACTGGTGGCAATTTTATGCTTCTCGTACAATTAGACCCAGTTACCGGTTGTATCCGTTCATTAGCAGTAAGTCAGGTTTTGTTCTTCATAAAAAGCACTCGGAAGGAGACATTTAAAGGTGGATGTGTATAGATAAGGGAGGAATTCAAAACAACTCTGCACATGTAACTCTTCCAGAAAAGGAATCTTGGTAAAGATACTATGTATCAATAGTTGAGTAATGAAAACTCAGGCTCATGAAAAGTGAAAAAGGAATGGTTTAAAGCTGATTTTAGGCTTCAATGCATATGATGCTTTTCCTGTTCAGAATTAAAGAGGGTTTTGTGTCTGTTGTGTGTGTTTGTTATCTTCATCCGCACGTGACACCTCGTAGTCATAAGAGTTGAGGTTCTCAGTCCAGAGTCTGTGGGACCAAAATAGATCCAAAACGTAAGCTTCTTAGAAGGAACGTGCTGACTCATGTAATCTCTTTCTGTAATGTCTGGTTAAGCACCAGGATGTAAGTGATTTTGATGTTGATGATGATAATTGACACACATTAAGTTGAGCTCAGAAATTAAGGGCTGTTAGGAAAACTGCTCCTCATCATTTGTTCTCACTTCTTGGGAAATGTCGATACACTGTGGAATATTTATGCTGTTCTGCATGCCCCGTTAATAGTGTCATGATCCCTTCTGGTCACTCTCTTTATATTTCCCTGAGATGGTACCAAATTGGGCAAAATCTTGCTGAAACTTTTCTTCCCATTACCTTTTTCAGTGGCTTCCTAGACACCCGCAAATTCTATTAAAAATTAATTTCTCAGGACTTTATTAAAAGACATTTTTAAAAAATTCTAGATTTCAATACAATGCACAGGATGGTTTATAAAGTGACGTCTGTATTAAACTTTGCCATAGGCAAGTTTCCTCAAAGAGCTAAGTAGTGGTTTTGTCTTAAGTAACATTAAGTATTTACCAGAACTTGTGGGTGCTTTGTAGTATAACTCTTGTAGAAGCTTAAAAATAAAAGTATAGAGTTTTCCTTTGCAGTGCAAATGTATGTTGAAGACAACTGCTGAAGCCTCCACTATTAAGAAGTTCTAGCACTCTCATTGTTCACAACAACTAGGAACTAAAAGAATTAGACAGCTACTGATGAGATATACAGTTTAATAGAGTTTACTAACTGAAAATTGTATAAACCCAAACACAGGCCAGATTCGCAACTCCTAAAATCTCTACTACCCATCTCCCAAGATATATTATTTTCTTGTTTAAAACTTTTACAGACTATACTAATGCTGGATAAATAAACCTGGGGTAACAAATGTCATCACAAAGAATCTATGTTTTTTTAAAGGGAATCTTAGAAAAGCTTTTTCCACCATGTACCTCTTGAAATAGCAACAGGGCCAGAATCCAAAAGAGTGAAAAATAATTTTTTAAATAAGGCACTTATATGACTTCTGGTTTACATAACCATCAAAATATTGTTCCTAAGTGTCAGAAGGAGTTCTGGTCTGTGTCAGAAGCTGCTACAAGAAGCGTGGAATCCAGGAAGTAAATACTTGACTAGTTGAGACATCATAAAGTGAGCTCGAGTAAATATCTGGAGCTTATCAATGAATTATTGAATTATTGTAAATACTGAGTAGGTGTCATGTTCCAAAGACCATCTTAAAGAATGTATGTTACCAACTGTATAAAAAATTAAAGGAGATTCTTACATGGTTATAACTTACTTTCATCTTGTTTATACTGTAAACTTGGCGTGTGTTATATTGACCCTTCCTTTTCCATAATCCATTCCTCCTTCCTCCTTCCAGCCACATCCATGTGTTTTTTTACCTAGAGGCCAAGGAGTAAGCTAGTACAACCTTAAATAATTCTTCGTGAGCCAGTCCTAGCACTTATTTTTAATTTTGACTCCTGAAACTAGATTTAGAGGCTACTTCCTTTTTTTTTCTTTTTCCCTTTCTGGTCTCTGAATTATGGTTGATGCTGAAAATCTTGTGCCAAGTAGGTTTATCAACTAGGAAAAAAGGGACCTCAAACAGCAGAGGAGTGATTGTGATTGACTGATGTTCTCTTCCTGCTACCTTCTTACAGACACATCAGTGGACCTGAGATAATATAACAGCCATCCTCAGTCATATGTTTCACTTGCTAATTATCAAAGACGTGAGTCAATGGTATCTCACTTTACACTATTCAAAATAGCTTATGTACTGACAAGAAAGCATTAAATTTTCATTACAAACTCTCCATCTAGAGACTAAATGTGAAAAAGAAGCTTTAGAAAGATACAAATAAATGAGTTAATTATTTATAAATGTGACAAAGGATTGATATTCTTAATATATAAAAAGCTCTTAAAAATCAATAAAAAAGACAGTAGAAAAATGGGAAACGTATGAAAGGTGACATGGATTGCTAAGAACCATGAAAAACATGCTTGGCATTATTAATGATTCATGGAACTTAATGAAAGGAACAGTGAGATATCATATTTTATTTTTCACATTGGCAAAGATCTTAAAAGCTTACTAATGCCACTATCATACACTTCTGGGGAGAGTGTTTCCCGGGGAACAGTTTAAGGAGCACAATTTAGCAATACATGTTTGAAGCTTTTTTAAGCATATATTATTTGGTTTAGCAATTTGTATTTGGAATTCTAAGTAAATAATTTGGAAGAGTGTGTGTGTATAAGAACATTTAGCAGCATTGTTTGTAATGTCAAAAAAAAAAAAAAAAAACCAACCTCCGTAACCAACAATAAGGGATTTTTTAAAGTACACAGTTTAACATCCTGTAATCTTTGAAGTACTGATTTAGAGCTATGTGAACGCTGGTAATTACTGAAAGAATTTAAGATACATTAAGTAGGAAAAATGAGTTAAAGACGAGCACATATAGTATGTTCCTATTCAGTGTATACACCATGTATATTTGAATAGGAAAAGTCTGAAAGACTCCACCTTAAGTGATAACCATCTATATTTTTGGGTGGAGAGAGTTGGAGAAATTTTATTTCTTTTGTCTTTTGATTTATTTGACTCTTCTTTTTTAGAACACTGAGCACTTACTGTTTATGTAAGTAAAAAGTGAAGAGAAAGCCATGCAACACTAGTCATCAGGTGATTTAATCCACTCTTATCACTTCAAAAACTTTATGCCAAGCAAATATTTGTCTTGCTTAATTAGGTACTAAGAGCCAAATAATACAGGTTTCTTTAGTTCAAGAGTGGTCCTTGCTATGTGTCGTTCAGTGCCTAACACAGCCATACTGATCGTCAACATTAAATCTATCAATAAATAGACAATGAAAAAAAGGAAAAATGAAAAGAGAAAAACTCGATTTGAAGGAGATAGTGAGATTTTAAAAAATAAAGTTATATCTAAAAGTAAAGGATTTTTGTTTAACACTTTATCACATATTATTAACCTTTGCAATTTATTTCATTGTTACATGACATCTTAGGTACATTAATAGGGTGATTTACCCAGACTTTATAAATATCCAGTAGGTAATATTAACAGTGGGGCTTTGCAAGAGTGAGTTGGGTCATATTTTAGCGTATTTGTTCTTTCATAATTTTTTTTTAATTGAAGTAATTTAGGTACATAATTAAAAATTCAGTAGTACTGAAAGCCCCATCGTGAAGAATGGTAATCTGTCACCCACCCCATTTCCGTATCCAGAAGCAGCTACTCTTTTAGCTGTTTATTTGATGGTTAAATCCGTGCTACTAAATAATATAGCATTATTTCTTAGTTAATCAATTTTAGATATCTGTTGACATCTTATGACATGAGGATGCATCTCTCTTGCTGTTTGTCTGCTTATTTTTTCCTCCATTCTTCCAATATTATTTTACGACTGATTTAAATTTAGTCGTTAAGTATATATTGTTAACCTTGGAACCATATGCTGATTATATTTATTCTCCTATACAGCTCTTTATTTTTTCTTCTTTCACTGGAGCATGTTCTCAAGGTCCTAAGATCCAGTACAGGAAAGTAAATTGTCTGAGTCCTTACATATCTTACAAACATGTCCTTTTCTCTGCCTTCACATTTGTGTGATAGTGTGTATAGAATTCTCAGTTGAAAATTATTTGCTCTCAGAATTGTGAAGACGTTGCTCCATTGTTTTCTGCTATCCGCTATTGTTGTTGAGACCTCCATTGCCACTCTCATTCTTCTTTGATTATATTCAGTTTGTACCCCACCCTGTACCTGAAGGAAGCTTTTAGGATATTAATTTTGTTTCCGGAGTTATGGCGTTTCATGATGATGTGACTTGGGGGGTGGGGTGTGTGTGTGTATTTCCTTCATTGTACCTGTTCCTCCATGGGTCCTTTATGTTTAGGGACTCATGTCCTCTGTTATGGTAAATTTCGTAGGGTATTTCTTTGATAATTTCCTACCTTCCATTTCACAGTTTTCTCTGTCTAGATTTCCTATTCACTGGCTATTGAACCTCCTTTGTTGATTTCTCCGGTTTTCTTCTCTCTTCTTTCATATTTTCTGCCTGTCAGGTTTTCTGTTCTACATTCTCAGAGATTTCTCAGCCTCTGCTTCTAATCCTTCTGTTGAATTTTCTTTTATTTTGACATCATTTTTAATTTCCAAGAGCTCTTTCATATTTTTTGATTACTTATTTATCATAGCATACTGTTTTGTATTTGGATGTAGTATCTTCTTTTAACTCTGAATGTTAAAATTTGGGGATGTTCATTATAATGTTTTTTGTTCCCTGCGTTATCCGTTTATTTTGGTCTCTTCCATTCATGCTAGGATTTTTTTTTCAGGCCATCCTCGGTTATTCATATGTGTTAAATTGTGAGGTACTGAAGGCTAATTGGAAGCTCTGCAGGTGTGGTATTATGGACTGAAAATGCTTGTGTTCCCTCAAAATTCGTATGGTGAAATCCTAACCCTCAACCTGATGTTATTTGAAGATGGGGCCTTTGGGAGGAAATTAGGGTTAGATTAGTTCTTAAGGATGGGGACCTCATGACGGGATTAGTGTACTTATAAAAATAAGAGGAGCCATGAGATATCTCTCTCTGCTCTCCTCTATGTGAGAGTCCAACAAGAAGATGGCCATCTGCAAACCAGGATGTGAGCTCTCAGCGGACAAGGTGCTGGACCTGCCAACACCTTCATCTTGGACTGCCAGCCTCCAGGACTGTGAGAGATGAGTTTCTGTTGTTTAAACCACCCGGTCTATGGGATTTTTGATAGAGCATCCCAAACTGACTAAGATACATGAGTTGGAGGTTTTAACTAGTGGACTTCACTGTGTTATGTTGGGGTGGAACTCATTTTTTTTTTTTTTTCAAATGTCTGTATGTGAACATCTTGATCTGAAGCTGGTCTATTTCTCCTTGAAAGAATCTGCTACTCTCTTGTCCTAGGGTTAGACAACCCAGCTGCGAATCTTTCTGCCTAGAGATTGAGAAAAGGAATTGTTGGTCCAACAGTTCTTTAGAGCTGTAATTCATTTTTGTTTTAACTCTCCATCTCACCTCTGCCTTCCATCATGTCTGGTGCCCTCAGGTCCCAAAGTCTTCCCCGTTCTCTTTCTCCGGAGAATATACCTCTAGTTTCCTGCTTAGGGTTGGGGTTGGGGAGCGTGTAGACCTTTGGCTGCTAGGATTCTTTACGTGGGATGGGGCTGGGAATCAACTGGTTATTTAGGCTCTTCCCCAGTGTTCTGTCTCAAAGGTCTCCTCTGCTATTTCTCTTACCTAGGACTTCCCAGTCTTTATCTTCTCCAGGGTGATAAAGACTGAATCACCTTTCTTCTCATTGTCTCAGTGGATTCAGACTCTTCCCCTCACTTACTCCTCTCCAATTTCCCTGTCCCTTTGCTGTTTCTTATATAGGTTAGGCGTACTCCTGCCTCAGGGCCTTTGCATTGCGTATTCCCTCTGCCTAGAATACTATTTTTACAGTGCCGCAGCAAACAGTTCCAAAATTTTAATTACTTGTGTTACTTGAGGGTTGCAGGTCGGCACTGGCTGTCCTGGGACTGGCTGGGCTCAGCTCCACATATCTCATTTAAAGTCTAGGTAATCTGTCTGGGGTACAAGGTTCATGGTAGAGAGAAAACACTCAACGGAGGACAGAGCCAAACCTGGCAAGTGCATTTAAAGTTTCTGCTTGGATGTGACACACCTTGCATTAGTTCATATTCTATAGGTCAAAGCCGGTCACAAAGCCAAACCCAAAATCAGTATATCAGGGGAAGGCGATGAGGCCAGGGAAAGTGTACTTCCCAGACATCACATGACTTCTCCTGCAGTTCCTTCAAGTCTTTGTTCAAAGAATCATCCCTGTGCTGCCTTCTCTAACTCCACCCTGTGTAACGTTTCATTGCTCTCCCACTTCCTGTTCCCCTTCCCTGATTTCTCCATAGCACTTCATGCCATCTGACGTATAATGTGCATGTTTATTTTTGCAATTAACTGTCTTCCCCAACTAGAATATCTCTAGGCTCCATGAGGGCAGAAATTTTCTCTTTTGTGCATTGCTGTTTACTCAGTGCCTAAAACAGTGCCTGACACACAGGAAGTGCTCAAAAATACTATTGTAAATATCCAGAGTTGCCCTCTTCACCTTAGAGCTCCCCATCCTTCTCAGTCCTTTACCACATCTCGGGCTGATTTACATCGTTCAACAGTTTGTTGAAATCACTCATCCACTGGTGTATCTGCTTCCATTCTCCTTGACTTTGTGATTTTATTTCACTGTTATTTTTTAAAATCTGTGAAGGGAGAGGAGATAAATAGTTTTTATCAAATTGACCATCCTTGACTGGAAATCTGACTTCTTAAATATTTATTAAATAAAGAAAAGACTTGATTTAATGTGCTGGTTTTCATACAAACTACCTACCAGCTACAGATTTGATTGTTTTTTTTTTTAAAGTAAAGGTCACCTAGAGTTAGGTTCTCAAAAGATGGAGAAAGAAATTGCTTAACAGAGTAACTATTACAGGATACATTTTGGTTGGTGATAAATGATTCTTGTTTGTCCTTCATTTAAAAAAGTAATATAGTAGTCACCCTACTTGAAAGTGCATTAGTTCTGTGCAGGTGTGAATGAAGAGGCCAATCTGTGATCAAGAGCATTTTTCTTCTGAATACATGTGATATTGTGATCTGTATTCACAGGACCTGTTTGCTGTTTTGGGCATGATTTCTAACATTATAAATGCAAAAGCAACTCCACGCCTTGTAGCTATATGCCGGCCTGTCTGTCAGCTACAATTATTTCCTAGCGGTTATTCATCATTGCTTTTGACTGGGTTTCAGTGGGTTCTTCATGCATTGTTTTTCCCTCACTGCTTGTAATTTCCCCGGCCTGAGTCACCGTATTACACATAGTCAAGTATCCTGCTGTTATGTATTTTTTTCCAGTTCAGCATAGTGAATGTTGTGATGGTGGTCTTATTCCTGTTATTCATGTATGAGATTTATGAAACTTGTGGTCGGTATTTTTGGAACATCCTAATACTTATTTGTTGACTGTGAAGGGAGCCATAAGCTTATATCAATATCATCAATATTGATCAAAACATTTTGAAACTCCTGTAGAATTACCTTTAGAATCAGCTTACAGGCCACATTTAAACTGTCGTGTTATTATGTACCAGCCTCTTATTTCTAATTAGGCGATGTTAACTTAGTATGAACATTTACATTCTCTAGCATTTTTTTACTTCAAATAATGTGTGTTTATTTCCAAAAATAAAATCCATTCTGCAAAGATGAAAATCTATATCACACCTAAATTTGTGTGATATCGATCTCAAAAATGCCTGATCGTGTTTCAGGATGCTTCCTTTGGAAGGAAAATACTTATTTAAGTGTCTAAATGATTATATGTTTGTTTTTTTTAAAAAATAAATCTCTTTCCCTTATTGCTGTACCTCTTATTGCCTCTTCTGCTTTTATTTTTATACTCCAAATCTTACTTTCTGTTTCTTCGTGACATTCTCACTGACTCGACATAAATCATTCCTTTGTCGGCCTTGTCATCATGTGCTCACTGAAACAAGCCTTACATGACAAGGTAGCGGGAGGCCGGCTTCAAGTTTCTTCTTATTAAACCAAAGCCTTACGTTTCTCTCGGGAAAGGTAGATGCTAAAAATGCAATAAACTTAAAAGATGATGCCTCGCATAGTAAAACCCCAGATTTTTACAAATGGAAGAGACCTAAGATGTTTGCTAATGAAGATAAATGCAACAGCTCTGGTCTAGAAGGGGGCAGAAATTACTAAGACCTCAGGAGGACAGAGTCAAGGAAAAATCCTGATGGAGTGTTGCCAGCACGTTGCTTACCAGTCAGTCAGCATGAGTCTGAAGTAGATGCGTATGCTGATAACCATTAAGGCCCTTCAGTTGCTTTTTCGTTTTTAGAAACCTGTTACATTTGAAATGTTTTCAATGTTTAGAGATAAGAGGGTATGGTTGAAAGAGTATATATTTAGGAATCAGAAAACCTGAAGTTTAATCTTGTCTTCACCTTAGGCTAAATTTCCCCATCTGGAAAATGGGTGTAATAACATCTAAATAACAGAGGGAAATAATAATAAGAGGAAATAGTGTATATAAAGATTCAAAAGATTCAAGCACTGGCTTGGCGCATGGTGGGTGCTTAAAAATGTTAGGCTATTCTTCTCTGCCTTCATTATTTAATGAGATTTGTCTGGTGTGTGTGTGTATGTGGTAGGATTTATACCTCTCTATATTATGTGTTGTGCTAAAGTGAGAGAGAATCAAAAGCTGAATGCCTGGTCTCAAATATTTTAAATTCTAG
The DNA here is from genome assembly GCF_021613505.1 of Equus quagga. Taxonomy (NCBI): domain Eukaryota; kingdom Metazoa; phylum Chordata; class Mammalia; order Perissodactyla; family Equidae; genus Equus; species Equus quagga. The sequence goes on along the minus strand of NC_060288.1, from coordinate 25,747,983 downwards.
TTGGGATATAACATAAGTACGCATACTCCACAAGTTTGAAAAGTAGGTTTTATTAAATTAACTAATAGCTTTGTACATAAAAGATTAAAGTAAAAGAATGATCACAGTTAAAGGAGTATGAAAGAAGTGATTTTGGAGCTCGATCCCAAAACCTTCCATCGAACGACTCCAAGACTTCTTTCTGAATTTCCCTAACTGTATTTGACAGTACTTAATCAGTTGGTTCAATGGTTCTTCATGCCTGAAAGATGGCTGGCCTTTATTAGCCTGACAGTAGTGAATATGGGCTGGTTAAGGTTATCTGTGTTTAATCTTCATAGGCAAATACTGTGGAACATCTTTATCTGTCATATTCGTGATCCGTAAAACCTCTTTTGAAGTCAGGTTGCATATTGCAAAAAGTAGAGCTCTAAAGTAGGTCACAGTCCTAAGAGACACGCTGGAATCAACATCTGAAATTGAAAAGCTATTCTCCGTTCGTCTTAAGTTTTTAGGTTACCACTAAGAAAAAAAGCACCCTAAAATTAGATATAATAAAGGAAGAATGACTTATTCAAAATGTAAAGTCTATAGAATTAATGCTAGAATTTTTCTTTTGTCTTTTTGTCTTCTATCATTATGTCTAAAAATTGAAGTTAGTCTGTATAACATTAGCTCTCAAGATCTCTGAAAATTGATCAGCTTTGCTGTCTTCTTTTTTCTTTCTAATTCAAGTACTTGTGCCCTTGTGACTTTTTCCTGTTCCAGAAACTCATTGCCAAGTGTCTTTAAAAATCAGTTACTGTGGACTTACATATTTCTGAATGTAATCAACTGCTTAGTTTCATTTTCAGGGGTCATTCTTCATAGGCAGTTGCTTCGACTTTTTCTATAAATCAATGCGTAAGTGTTGGATTTTCTTAATTCAGTCTTGTCCAGAAAGCTGTTAAAGCGTGATGCTGAAAGAGAGTATTTTCCACAGAAGGGAGAACATAGTAAATTATCAGTATGCACTGTTTTTCTGGGAAAATTTTTGGAGGCAGAGGTTTCAAATTTAATTTTGGGAAGGAGTCTCTGCCAAATATTTAATCAGATATCTGGGAAATTTTTACTTTTGAAATATAGTGCTTCCAAATCCATTTCTTTAAATGTCTTCTGTATAGTTATCATCTTTTCCTTTGACAGAAAATTGCAAATAGAAATATGAGAAATTGTCTTGGAAGCGTCATGCTTTAATATTCATATCTTTGTGTTATATTGTCCATTGATTATTTCATATATGTGTATTGTGAATATAATTTGTGTCTTAAATTCCAGTTTGGTCCTGCCGCTTTGTGCTTCCGTGTATCCTGGAGCGGATGGTTCCTGCCCACTGAGTGGTTAATGCTAGGCTCTGGCATCAGATTTCCTGTGTTGGAACCCTGGTTCTGTCACTAAATAGCTGAGTGACCTGAAACAGTTGATTTAACCTCACCAGGCCTCAGTTTTCTCTGTGTAAAATGAGGATTAGTACTACTTATCTCACTGAATTACTACAAGGATGAGACGTCATATATAACATCAGCAATGCCTGGCTCACAGTAAATATACAATAAATGTTAGCCATCATTATCATTGTTGTTGTTGATGGTCTTTGAAGGGCCAGCTTGCATTTTCTCGGTTACAACTATTTTGTAGGTTGGGTCTATGGACCCTGGTTTCAGATATTTACAAGGAATGGTTTCTTTCATTTGGGAATTTTCAAAGTGTTATATCACTTTCATTAAAATAACTATTCCTCTAAGAGTTTTCTCCTTTGTGATTATGGTGGTGTTAATCTCAGTTTTCAATTAAACACCAATAATATGATAGTCATAGATTAGGCATAGCTACCTTAACCTTGACCTGCTGTCAACAACTACTGAAAGACCATTTTGTAAAAATTATCGCTCTCATTATTATTTGAACTTCATGAAATTCATGAAATATTTATCTTTCTTTATAGCTAATTAGTTTACTTTGCCATGACACATAGTTGAATAAAAATGATGTAATGGGATCCTTTTCTTCTAATATATATTAGTATATTATGATACACTGTATATTGCTATACTGTATACTAATCAGTATAAAGTTAACTGTCAGATTTTGTGCAGTTTAATAAGCAATGATGAAATGGGGTCTTTTCTTCTTTTCTGTGAGTCCAAGTGACATCCTAACTTAGACTTTCAATTAAGCTTTCCAGGTTCCTACCTGTGTTCTTGTATTGGTTTCTTAGGTAGGAACATTTTCTCTGCATGGACAGAAACAGTGGAAAAACTCAACTCCAACAGAGAAATAAATTACATGCCAGCTATAATGAGACATCAACGTCTAGTAAATTTTCTCTTGCTTATAAAACTGTGGCAGTATGAAGTAGCAGTCAATAATTATTTATTGTTAATTCCCTAACGTTGGCTTCTGATGCACATGTAAATTGTGATGTGACTCGATTGGACAGAATTATCGGTTATTTACCATATCCACTCTAATGCACATGGATGCAGATGACTGTGATAATCTAGCTGGGATCCTTTGTGTTTTAGTGATGCGTGTAGGCGCTCATCCTGCAGTCCAGTACAAATGTACCTCTCACTGACTTTAATGAAAATTACCTTTCTGACAGTGAGCCAGGTACTCAGAGCAAGGAATAGTCACTGTATCCTCAGATGTGTTTAACTCCATTTCCATGGTTCCACCTTTTTTCTTTATAATTTCTCGTTATAGATTCTTGTGGGAGGTCCAAGGACTGTTTTAAGCTGTTTTGCCTTTCTCAACAAGAATAATATAATAATTACTTTATAATACTGGCTTTGTTTCATCAATGTTTCATTAACTGTCCTTCTTGCACATTTATTTGATGTTCAAGTAATACATGCAAACCAAATGATTATTTCCCTCTTTTCTAAGATATTTTCTAAGATGTCTGGAGGAAACTACGACATAGAATTTTATTTTCACATGTAATTCATTTCAGTAATTGTTGTCAGAAGAACTGAGTGCCTCTCTTGAACAAATGCCATGTGTAAAAATGAGAAGGATAGAATTAGATCAGTGAGGGGATGGAAAATAAAATACTTAACTTAGAGAGATACAGATATAGTTTGTGCTTCAGATCTGAGAACATTTCTGAATCTGAACCAGAAGATGTAAACATTTGAAACCAAAATACAGATCTGCCGGTTAAGATCTTAGCTGTGTCTTTACCAAATCCTATAAAATTTTCTTCAAATTATTGCTCCTATCTTTTGATCTCTAGTTCATTGCTACTATCATAGCCAGTTCCTTTGGTTGATTTATTTTTGTTTTTTCTGATAAAGAGGTCATATTAATCTAGCTTAAATATTGCTTTGGCAATCAATGTCTTGCTTAAAAAATTACAAAAGTGGCCTTTTTTCTTCTCCATTGCAACTAAGTCTTTCTCTCGGTCTCAGCCTTTCTTTTTTTGTTTTCTTTTGAGGACGATTAGCTCTGAGCTAACATCTACTGCCAATCCTCCTCTTTTTGCTGAGGAAGACTGGCCCTGAGCTAACATCCGTGCCCATTTTCCTCCACTTTATATGTGGGACACCTACCACAACATGGCTTGCCAAGCGGTGCCATGTCCGCACCCAGGATCCGAACCGGCGAACCCTGGGCCACCGAAGCAGAACGTGCGCACCCAACTGCTAAGCAACTGGGTTGGCCCCTCAGCCTTTCTTGATTTAGACTCCCTCTGGCTCTCCAATCTTATTTTCTTACTCTGAAGACAAACCCCTTTGCTTCTGCTCGTCCCTTTCCCCTTATGATTATTTCATGTCCCACTTGCCTAAAAGAACTTTTGCTGTAACCCTCAATTTTGAAATCCTCTTTATCCTTTAGGGATCAACTTCAAGGATTGATTAATTTTCTGATTCTTCCAGTTCTCATTGATAATCCTGGGCTGTTAAATTCTCTTGTACATTTTATTTGTAGCATCAATTTAGCATTTAATTATACTTGACTTATGGATAATGTGAGTCTTAACTGACATTTCCCTGTTTGTTCTTTACCACTCGGAGGTGTGGGGCTGAGTTATTGGCCGATCTTCATTTATTAATTGCAGAGAATCTCTGATACCCATTTCTATGTATTAACTTTCCCTACAGCATAATCTTGATTATAATGCTTCTCTTTTGCAGCAATTTCTTCTAATTTTTAAATCTTCTTATATATTTTGTCTTCTTGTGAGCCATGTCGCATCCTTTTTAGGAGAGGTCATCTTCCATGAGCCCTGGGCAGCCCTGCACATTCTTGCTGGCTGTGCCAAAATGTAAGGCCCTGACTGCTCTTTACCCAGACCATTTCTCAAGCTTGTGTTTATAGCAAAAAACCTTGAGGGAGGCAGTATTAACCAAGAGTAGGCTTGTTTACTGCTTACTATAAAACAATGGATTCCCCAAGCTCGGTGTTCCTCAGCTATGACACAAACCCACTGTGTACACAGCATCCATTTGGGCCCATGGGACTTGGGCACCAGGGGAATGAACACACATGCTGATACTCGTGCTGCTTGCTGTGCCGTAAATAATAGAGTCTTTTGCCTCTGGCCCAGGAGTCTCATGTCTTCTGTCAGCATTCATAACAGCAACAGGCTAACTTATTAGGTTGTAATTCAGATAAAATGAAATCCAAGACCAAACAATGCTTTATGGAAAGATAGAAACTATTCCATAAATTAATATAAATAAATGTGTTTGGAGTCTTTTAAACCAACCCACTGTGCGTAGCTCTGTCCTAAACATGCAGACACGTGATTAGATGTAGGTATATACTTACTGTGCTCTGCAGAGCTTACATTTCATAAAATCATGGCGGCAGTAACAATAATTAAATTGGTCATTTCTTAGAATTATGTTGAGAATCTCAAGCTATTAAAATTGATTAAACTTTTCTGCTTCAACTAAAAAGATGAATATTGAGAATACATTTAACTTCAGCTTTCTTCAGGGGAGATTTCTGAAGAGCACGTCAGTATAGAATGGAGTTTTATTTACTTATCTACCTCAGTCTGTGTTCTCCTTTTATTTCTGTGCTCTTTTTTCACTTTCTGATTTTCATTCTCACTGCAATTTTGACAATATAGCACTTCTATGTGGATAAAAAAGCAGGAACATATGTTCTTAAGTTGTTTAGGTTTTGTTTTTTTTTAACTCCAACCTTGAAAGATAAAAAGAAACTATGAGCATAGAAATAAATGACATATGACCTCTGAAGGATTGGGGTAGAAAAAAGTTAATATTTGGGGCTGGCCCAGTGGTGCAACGGCTAAGTTCGCACGTTCTGCTTTGGCGGCCCGGGGTTCACTGGTTCAGATCCCGGGTGCGGACAGCAGACATGGCACCACTCATCAAGCCATGCTGTGGCAGGCGTCCCACATATAAAGTAGAGGAAGATCGGCACAGATGTTAGCTCAGGGCCAGTCTTCCTCAGCAAAAAGAGGAGGATTGGCAGCAGATGTTAGCTCAGGACTAATCTTCCTCAAAAAAAAAAAGTTAATATTTATCGATCAGTTAGCAAGTGCCTGATCCTTTTAAAGTGCTTTCCATGCATTGTATCATTAATCTCCCCATCATCTAGGAGTTAAGTATCATTAGAAGAAGAAACTAAACTATTAGAAAATGAAACTAAGTAAGCTTAGGTAACCAGCCCAAGTTCATATTGTGGCCAACAAGATTCCAACCCAGGTAGATCAGCCATCAACACCAACGGCTCTTAACCATTACCTCTCTCGTCTCCTGTGATAGTTCAAGTAAAGGAAGAAATGGCAGAGACTGTCACGTGTTCTCCAGAACCAATTCTCCTGTCCTCCTGGCCAAGTCTGTCTTTCCCAGCCCTCCCCCACCCCTTGACGTCTAGATACGGATGTGCGACTAGTTGTCTGCAATGCAACGTGAGCAGAAGTGATGCTCCAGGCCAAAGGTGTGCCTTCCCCATGCTCCCTTTTTCCATCTACTTGCCAAAAGCAAAGGACTTCAAGGATCCTAGAAGATGACAGAGTCACAAGATGGAAGGAGCCAAGGTTTGTGAGGCATCACACAGAAGGCCACCCTACTGAACACCAGCATTGGGCTAATACTAGAATGAAAAAGAAAACGTTCATTATGTTACACCACTACTATTTCAGAGTTTATCTGTTACAGCAGTTCACGTTACCTTACTAATACAGATAGAAGTGATCAAATATCACTGTTAGGAGCATCAGAAGATATTGAAATATTTGATGTAATCAAAATGGCGTTAGTTACTTTAGAGACTTCTAAAAGACTTCATTATTACTTTGCCTATGTGAAAAAGCAAATATTGTTATTACCTTTATGAAAAGAAAAATACTCCAAGAATGTTAGGAGTGGTGTCAAGATTGTTGTAACCTGGTCTATGAACTGCCTCTGTTTAGTTGGGCGAGTAATTAAGCTCCATCAGCCTCACTTTCCTAATCTGTAAAATGAAACAATGTAACCTTTTTAGGGTTGCTGTAAAATTGCTACACTAATAGTGTACAGCAATACAGTGGTGTGTCTGGTCCTTGAAGATACAAATAGCGTGTCGGGGCCGGCTCCGTGGCCGAGTGGTTAAGATCGCATGCTCCGCTGCGGCGGCCCAGGGTTCGGATCCTGGGCGCAGACATGGCACCGCTCGTCAGGCCACGTTGAGGTGGCGTCCCACATCCCACTACTAGAAGGACCTGCAACTAAGATATACAACTGTGTACAGGGGGGGTGTGGAGAGATAAAGCAGAAAAAAAGGGGAAATAGTGTGCAGGTTATTTATCTGTACTAGCACTGTTTGGGTACATAGGACCTGTCAATACGTATTGAGTGAAACTCTGGAGGACCAGAACATGATATCATGATGCCAGATGCATTTTGGGATTTTGAGTCAAAAATCGTAAGTGTGTCTATTCTAGTTGGCCCGGTATTAACATTTAGCATTCTTTTTGAATAATCCAAGCAAAAGAAGAAGTGAGAGAGGATAGGTCACAGATGCCGTACTTCAACCCTTGGAAACAGTCTGCGTATCTGACTGTACAGAGCGATTTTGTAGCACGTGGTGGACTGACTTGCTGCAAAGTTTTCCTGCTCTTAAAAGATAAATAACAGGGGGCTGGCCCCGTGGCCGAGTGGTTGAGTTCACGTGCTCCGCTGCAGGCGGCCCTGTGTTTCTTTGGTTCAAATCCTGGGCGCCGACATGGCACTGCTCATCAAACCACGCTGAGGCAGCGTCCCACATGCCACAGCTAGAAGGATCCACAACGAAGAATATACAACTATGTACCAGGGGGCTTTGGGGAGAAAAAGGAAACAAATTTAAAACTCTTTTTTTAAAAAAAAGATAAATAACAAAAACCATATTAACATCATGCAAGTTGATGCCAGAAAACTGAAACACAAAATTGGAGCTGTCTTTTTTAAAAGCCTGGAAAAATTAAATTTACACTTCGTAAAGAATTAGAAGGGAACACACATAGAAAATGGAAAACAGTTTGATATGTTAGTGATAGAATTATGGAATTATTGTTTTCCTTTCCGTTGATTTGCAGAGCAAGGTGGGAGAAGAGGCTAGAAAAGAATTTAGGTGCTAGCTATTTAAAGATCTTAAATGGAAAAAATCTTTGGATTTCGTTCTCTAGGTGCTGGGGGCCTGACTTAATGTTTTTATATAAATCTGTGGTTGAATCTAGCTTTTTAGAAAGAGAATTCGTAGTAAAAGAATATGATAATAGGGAGATAGATTAGATCATTATTACAGAAATTTAGGTGACAGTGGTGGATGTGAATTAACAATGTCTTTTATTTTCTGTATTCTGATGCTTTGACATGTGGGCCTTGCCTACCCCGGAGGGGCTGCGCCTCCCAGGGGTAGCCAATTCCTAGAAATAGTAAACACCTGGCTCTGAAGTACTTTTTTTCAGATGCAAACCAACCAATCCAGAACTCTCACCTCAACCAGCTTCTTTATCAGGCTCTCACACTCTGAGCCATTAACCCCCTGCCCTAGTCACCCCCAGGCCAGATACCAAGTGGCTAGGGACAGCCCCTATGCCCCAGACCGACTGAAATTATTCACTCTAGGCAATCTTCAGCCTGTTTTCCTTCCCTTGTCCATTCCTTCCTGCAGAAACCACCACAAAGGCTACTGCCCTCAGTTTCCTCTCCCCACTCTACCTCCTGACTGACCCTGGAGCTTCCCCTTCTGGCCCCACGTGGGTGGTCCCGTGTGGTGCGGAATGCCCCCTCCTTTTGGGAACTGTGAGGGACAAGCTGTCTTTTCAGTTATAATCATCTCCTGTCTGTTGGCCTTACTATACCTCAGATTTTCTATTAGTACTCTCTGTTTTAAAATAAGACATTGTGGGCGTAAATGAGAGCAGTGAAAATGAGGATAGAGAGGAAGAGAGAGAGATGTTTAGGAATCAGAATTACAGGTTTTGATGATGATAGGATGTGAGGAATAAGGCAATGGAAGGAGCGGATGATTACTGACAGATTTCTAGCTTAATGATAGTAACTCTGAGAAGGGATAAACTAGAAGAAGTTGTTTTGAGGGGGAAAGATAATGAATTTGGTCTGGAACTTGTGGAGTAAGGTACGAAAGACATCCACATGGAAATATCTAGTAGGCAGTTATAACAATGTGTCCCTGCACAATAGTTTTGAATCTTTTATAACCATGACACACAGTAACAAATGCATTTTACATCTGACCCTACACAAAGATATGATCTCATATTTCACAAAACAGTACCCCTTTCTTTGTGTAACACACTCTGATAGTTTCTGTTTACGCCGCCCATTTTTTTTTTCATTTTTAAGTGTGTGTTGTAAGCTACCAAAGTGAATTCATGAACTACTAAAAGGTCACAGCCCATTCTTTGGAAAACACTGGTTTGGAGCATAAAAGAAACTTACACTTGAAGATATTTTAAAGTCATAAATACACTGATGTGAGTTGAACCTGTGGGACATTTTCTAGGGGTCAAGGTGGCGAGCAAGAAAATTTCCCAGATTCTAACTCTATGGAATACCAAACAGTTAAAAATTCTAAAGCTGGTAGAGGCAAAGGAGGCAAGAAAAGAAACTGGGAAAGAATAGTATATCGTATAGTCGAGTCAGTAAAGTCATGTTGAGAAACCAAGAAAGGAGGGAATAATCAGCAGTGTCAAATGCTGACGAGGCCAAAGAGTATGAAGAAAAACAAGGCTGGATTTGTAATCTGAGACGTCACTGGGGGCAAATGAGAAAACAATTTCAGTAGCATGCAATGGATGGAAAAAAGGAATGGGAGTTAGACAAGCAACGAAGTTAGACTTCTGTTTCAGAGAGTTTGTTCTTAAAGGGGAAAATATACTATATCTATAATAATAATATATAATTGTGTATAAAATATACTACTAACATAATAGTTCAACTATTTATATATATGAATGGTGATAACTAAGAGGGGCCAAAAAAGGATTCAAGTGAAATCTTTTAAACACCCTGGTTTGTATGGTAGGGATGCGTGTTAGAGAATAAATGTTTGCTGAATTTTTTGAAAAGGGAATTTAAAGAGTTTAAGAGGAAACAGAGGAAAGTGACCAATAGGTGAAAAAATAATAGGAATAACTGAAATAGGATTGCAACCATTTCAGTTATTAAGCTTAGAAATGGACAACCTAGAAACTAACAGCAAGAATCATAGAATAGCTATGGCCGCAGATTAAGAAAGACGAAAAAGTAGTGTGGTTAAATTAATATATATTTGAATGTATGTGTATATAAATATAGACACATTTACATATTTTATTAATAATGTACATATAATTCCTTGGATATAAACTGGTTTGGAGGGTCTCGATGAATATAAACCCTGTGAAGCATAGGAATGAGGTTTCATGAAGATTTTGTAGACTTTCTGAAATACATTTTTTTTTTCTCCAAAGCACCAGTACATAGTTGTATATCCTAGTTGTCAGTCCTTCTAGTTCTTTCTATGTGGGCTGCTGCTGCAGCATGGCTTGACAAGCAATGTGTGGGTCCACACCCAGGATCCGAACTAGCGAACCCTGGGCCTCTGAAGGGGAGTGCACGAACTTAACCACTACACACTGGGCCAGCCCCTGAAATACATTTTTAATACATATTTTGAATGATTTAGAAATCAGTCACCTAGAAGAAATGGTAAATTACTACTGGAAGTTATTTACAATTCTGTGAGCTTGTAATCTTTTTATCTGTGTTAAAGTAAAAATCTAATCTAATACTAGCTTAAAAGTTTTAACTAGAACCTGCTGTGTAAACTTTTCCTGGTTTTAAACAAAGGCATTTTGTGATACTACATACAGCTTTAAGATGCCATTCGGTAGTAAATGCACTTACACCCTGCATTAATCTCCATTGTAAAGATTTATCAGGGTCATGCTAGAGCAAAAAGCTAATTGTTGACTCAGTGCAAAAATCTAACAGGACGTTATTCATTCCACCACAAATTTAAGCATGCCACTGGGCAGCTGGGATCCTAGGCATAGGGTTGGCTGAGAATCTGCACCTGCTTTGTTGTGGGAGAATGGAATAATGAAGGAACGAATGTGAGCTGGTGGGAAATACCACTGGATTGTGAGTCAGGAGCTACAGTTCTGTGATGTACCTCCTCAAGCGAGTCAGTCTCATTTTTAAATGGGACTGAAAATAACTGTGCTTGCTATCTGACGGGATAGTGAAAATTATTGAATGAGATAGTAAGTGTGGAGATACCTTAATAAGTAAAATAAATAAATATAAGGCTGTAGTATTGCGGTTATTATGATTAGATCTGCCCAAACACTGCTGTCAAATTTGCTTAAAACAGCACGTTTCAGGGAGCCTTGGGGCATCATCAGCCTAAGTCCCAATGTGGCCAAGTGGACTTTTTACTAGGGTTCTTTTTCAAAGTTATTATGAACTTTTTAGAAGTGGCTGCGCTTTCCCTATTATGTATTAGTGACAGGAAGGTTTCGCAGGGCTCTCTGAGCGTTACTTCATGAAGTCTGTGATGTGTAAGCAGATGAAAAACGTTATATAGGATTAATGTGTATCACAGGAAAACACCTGAGAAGCGAGCTCCCGTTTTCTCTGGGTTCATCCTCTTCGGAGTTAGAAAAAAGAGTGCATTTTATATCAGAAAAAGAAGACTTTCCAGACAGGTAATTCCTACTGGATTTTAAAATACGAGACAGGTAAAATGATTCTTACGTTTTTAAAAGAAAAAAGGTAAGGGAATAAAAACTCCGCATTTTTAAAGAACTTCTTTCGTCACTTTAACATGCAGCCAGAAGCAAAGATATATTCCAGCCCAGCCAAGAAGAGTGTAAAAAATATAAATTGGACAAACTTCTGGAAACTGCCGAAACCATAATTTAAAAATAGGGAAAAAACTTCCACAGTGTCATCATTGTTAGAAATCTCCGAGCTTCGCAGTACATTGGAATCCAGCAGTCTTCCTCCTCTTTTCTGTAGTCTGCTACTCTATTTAAAGAAACAAAGTTCATCATAACATAATAGACTGAGTCAGCATAGTTCCAGGAGAAGAGACTGATGTTCAGCCAGTTTTTACACTTTATTTGTGTACCTAAACGTAACATTTGTTGTCAGTCGTTTCAAAGTATATGCCGCAAATATCCTTAGTACCCTGAAAATCTGAATTCCTATGAATGCACATAGGACACATTTAGAAGTATGTAACTTATGAGAGAAACTACATGTTAATCTACATGGAGATAAATACAGGTAATCCTCTCCACCTCCAGACTAGTGACCAGCCTCTTCTGATTTCACCAATACCCTCGTTTGATGAAGAGGCCCCAGATCCTCTTTTACTCGATTTTTTGTTTCTTCTCTTTTCAAGTTGTTTTTGATTTTGAAGGCTTGGAAGCATCCAATTCAGATGCAAAGACCTAGGTCTTAAAAAAAGGGCAAGAGAGCATTCACTGTTACTGGTGCCTCACAGGAATAAAAATCTGTGGAAATATAGCTTAAATCAGGTACACTGGAAGCACTCAAGTTATCAGGAAACATTAGTCAGGACACTAGAAGGTGACTGTTAGGCAGAATTCTAAGATGATGCTCAGGATTTCTGCCCTTTGGTGTACACCTTCTGTATTAACTTCTCCCCATGAGCATGAATGGGATCTGTGAATACGATGGAATATCACTCCTGTGATTATCTTACATTATATGGCAAAGGGATTTTGGAGATGTAGTTAAGGTCCCTAATCAGTTGACTATGCATTAATCTAATGGAGGATTATCTTGGATGGGCCTTATCTAAGGAGGAGAGCCCTTGAAAGAGATGAGGTCCAGCAGATGCTCTCCAGTAAGCCTCAAGAAAAAAGCCAACAGCCGTGTTTGTGAATTCCTGTGGAGAGAGGTGACCCCTAGGGGCCAAGGGCCTCCATTCTGTAGCTGCAAGGAAATGAATTCTGCCAGCAACCTAGATGTGCTTGGATGGGACCTTGAGCTCCAGTGAGAAGATCTTGGCTGACACCTTGATTTCAGCCTGCTGAGATCCTAAGTAGAGAACCCGGCTAATCCGTGCCTGGACCATCTTGATCCACAGAAACTGTGAGATAATTAATTTGTTGTCTTAAACAGCTAACATTAAATGGTAATTTGTTATTCTGCGATAGAAAACTAATATGGTAACACAGAGAATAAAATGAAACACTGCATGAGAGTTCCAAACCTATTCAGAAAAGCAACTAGTAGAAACTACCATTTATTTAGTACCTGCTGTGTACTGGGCATTTTACTGAAAGTTTTCTCTAATTCTCACTGCAAGTTTTTTGGAAAAACTAAGAGTTAAAAGTTTAAAACTTACCCAACTTCCTTCCCAGTCTGTCCATCGCACTGTCTAGGGTGGCATCCCTTAGCCACTTTTGGCGATTGAGAACTTGAAATGTGGCTAAGCTGAGCTGAGATGAACTGTAAGTATGAAATAAACAGTGGATTTTGGACCTTCAGTGCCAAAAAAAGAATGTGAATATATCAATTCTTTTTGTATGTTGAGTCCATGATCTTTTGGATAAATTAGATTAAATAAACTATATCATTAAAATTAATTTTACCTGTTTCTTTTTACTTTTTTTATGTGGTTACTAAAAAAATTAAAATTATATATGTGGCTCACATACATTTCTATTGGGGAAAGGAGAATTTAACAAACAAGAAACAAAACAAAACTCCCATTCCACTACCCAGAAATAGCGATTGTTAAGATTTTTTATGCATTGTTCTTCTGCTATTTTTTTTTAAAGATTTTATTTTTTCCTTTTTCTCCCAAACCCCGCTAGTTAGTTGTGGGTCCTTCTAGTTGTGGCATGTGGGATGCCACCTCAGCATGGCCTGATGAGCAGGTGCCATGTCCACACCCAGGATTCAAACTGGCGAAACCCTGGGCCACTGAAGCAGAGCACATGAACTTAACCACTCAGCCATGGGGCTGGCCCCCTTCTGCTATTTTTAAGGTATAAATTTTCTCTCCCTCCACAGTTTGTTCTAATATATCAAGAAACATTTGTAGGGCAAGAGAAAGAAACCCCAGGAGAGCTTAAAATGTTTGCCTGGGAGGCCGCCTGGTGGCGCAGTGGTTAAGTATGCATGTTCCGCTTCAGCCTCCTGAGGTTCGCCCGTTCCGATCCCGGGTGCGGACATGGCACCGCTTAGCAAGCATGGTGTGGTAGGCATCCCACACATAAAGTAGAGGAAGATGGGTGGGCACGGATGTTAGCTCAGGGCCAGTCTTCCTCAGCAAAAAGAGGAGGATTCGCAGTAGATGTCAGCTTAAGGCTAATCTTCCTCAAAAAAATGAAGTTTGCCTGAGATGTTCCATTTCTTTTTTCTTTTTTGTTCTTTTTTTTGCTGAGGAAGACTAGCCCTCAGCTAACATCCATACCCATCTTCCTCTACTTTATATATGGGGCACCTGCCCTCATGTGTCTTGAAAAGCAGTGCATAGGTCCATACCCGGGATCTGAACTGGCGAACCCTGGGCCTCCAAAGCAGTACATGCAAACTTAACTCCTGCACCACCGGCCAGCCCTGAGATGTTCCGTTTCTTAAGTGAAGGAGCTGAAATACAATCCCTTGTCTTTGTGACTCTGAATCTGTTCTCTCCAAAACCCATGTACTTTCTGCTTCAAAACAATACCTCTCCTGAAAAATCTCTACAAGAAAAATTAAAAGATGACTCAGTATTACATTAGAGAGAGTGTTCAGCACAGAAAGGAAACTCACCAGGGCCTGAAGCTTTACCTTTTTATGAATTATGTCATTTGGAAAAAAATAAAACTGTGTTTCTGAAATTTCTAAGTAGTCCCCAATGTTTATAGGATTGCTTGTAAATTTTTTCTAGAATGTATTCAAGAGGTATAGATGGGCAAGAGATGCTGGCTATAGTCGACTTTGGCTGCTAATGCTAGCAGTTAGTACCAAGTATGTATAGAATTGACTAAATAACCACTTTAGAGATAATTCTTTTAAAATGAAGTTTGCAAGGAAAAGAAATTACAGGCACTCAGATAGGAAAGAAAGAACTAAATCTTTGCAGACTACGTGATTTTGTGTGTAGAAAATCTTAAGGAATCTTTACAAAATTTTCTAGAACTAGTAAGAATTGAACAAGGTCATGAGGCACAAGAAAAATATACAAAAATCAATTGTATTTCTATATCCTAGCAACAAAACATGTGAAAATGAAATTAAGAAAAAGTCAATCTGGCAAAAACATCCAAAACCAAGAGCGACAAATATTGGAGAGGTTGTGGAGAAAAAGGAACCCTCATACACTGTTGGTGGGAATGCAAACTGGTACAGCCACTATGGAAAACAGTATGGAGATTTCTCAAAAAGTTAAAAATAGAAATACGCTATGATCCAGCCATCCCATTACTGGGTATCTATCCTAAGAACCTGAAATCAGAAATCTCAAGAGTCCGTTGCACCCCTATGTTCATCGCAGCATTATTTACAATAGCCAAGATGTGGAACCAACCTACATGCCCAGAAACTGATGATTGGATAAAGAAGATGTGGTATATATACACAATGGAATACTACTCAGCCATAAAAAAAGACAAAATTGGCCCATTCACAGCAACGTGGATGGACCTCGAGGGTATTATGTTAAGCGAAATAAGCCAGTCAGAGAAAGACGAACTCTATATGACTCCACTCATAGGTGGAAGTTAGTATATTGATAAGGAGATCTGATCGGTGGTTACCAGGGAAAAGGGGGGGTGGGGGGAGGGCACAAAGGGGGAAGTGGTGTACCCACAACATGACTAACAAAAATGTACAACTGAAATCTCACAAGGTTGTAATCTATCATAACATTAATAATAAAAAAAAAAAACAGTCAACATAGTAGTAAATCCAGTCTGTGTACCAGGAGGTTCGTTTCCACCACAGGAAGATCCAATTCTTTGGTGTGTAGAGATTACCTTAGTGTTTTTAGGATGTTTTACCCTCAAATTAAAACATTTCATATTACTTTGATTTCAGAATATATATTACTAACTTTGAGTATTTATTTCTGAATTTAGCTGAGAGTAGCTTGTTTTATAGGCTAGCTTTTTCAAAAAGCAAACACAAAAAGTTGTGCGTTAAATTATTCCTGCTAAATGTATGAGCCAGCGTAACAGTTTGCTCCTGCTCTTTATTCCACAGCAGATGTTGACATTTCAAAGTAAACAAACTTTTCTCCCTAGAAGTGAATTCCCTTCGTTATGACTCAGTTTTGGACAAGTTAGTATAGGCCTGTGTCTTCTAGAGTGTATGTGATTTATTATTTTTATAACAAAATGGCTTAAAAGAAAAATAATTATAGTACCATGGAATTCATACATCAGCTCTTTCCTTCTCTCCTGGGCCATAGTTCTAATTATTTTTTCTAATGGTAATTGATAACCTGGTGAATTCCCTTGCTATTGCAGCTTTATAGAATTTTTTTGCTCTTAGCTTTCTTGGGAATAATAGAAAATCTCCAAGTTCAAATATATGTCAAAGTGATGTACTCCTTTGGTACATAAATAATAACTGTACAAAAGCGTGTTAAAGGTGGCTTCCATTTTTTATTTCAGATTTACATCAGAAAGGTAATGACAGTTCATTAGCACTTGAAGTATCTAAAACTCAAAGTATATTTCACAATTCAAGGTTAAATGGGTCATCATCAGTTACGAAAGGAAGTGTCGTGCACGCTGTAGAACGTTTCACATATTTCAAAGTGTTATCTCTTGCAGGGACACACAACTCACCATTCTTCAGAGAAATGGCATGACGATGGGGAGATCTATACTGTCTTATCCTTTAATATATGTATAAAGAATTAGCTATGCAGATTTTTCCTCAGGGAAAGTTTCACACTGGCTTGAGTGGTTGTCTTCGGTATTAAAACATTAGATGAAAAGGATTGTACAGTTATAAATTATAATGCTTTGTGTGTGCTTTTGCAACAGCGCTTTTTAATACCGCTATATTTGCATGTAGAGTTTTAATTAAGAGATAACTGTCACCACAGGTTGGCTGCAGAAGGCTACAGTCTCCAGCAGAGAGAGAAATCCAGTGCCAGCTCCTACAGGTTGGGTAGCAAATGGGGGTCGGGAACATAAAATAGGCTTGCAATTAAAAGCATAATCATCACTTCTTTCTAATTTAATGAATAATATAGCAATATTTAAATGCATTCACTTATTTTTAAGATAATTCCTTATTCTTTTTAATGCCTTAAAAAAGCATTCTGAATGTTGCTGCCCCCATGGGATTTTTTTATTTTATTTTAGCACATAGTTTGTTTTCTAAACTAGATAATAATAATTCTTAACCATGAAAGTTATGAGCCAAGAAAATTTAATCTTTTTCTTGCTTGTCTCTGATTCATTAGAGTCAAGATTGTCCTTCCATGTTCACAAAAGAATTTTTCATAGCAAGTGACTTAGATCAAAGAGAAGACAGTCTTAAGTTATACTCTCTAGAAAAATCATTCAGAAAAGAGACTTCTCTGAAGTTCTAACTCAGATTAGCTATCAAGAATTTGTGGCTAGGAATATTTTATACATGGGGGAAATCAAGTTTAAATAATTTTGTATTATTTATTCATTGAGCCTATAATTCCATTTTTAGGTGCATTTTGAATAAGACTTAATTAAGATTTCCAATCTTAATCCAGACCACATACGCGTAGATCAAAGGAAGAATGCTCTTGGCTCAAGGCTGTAATTCTGATCAAGGCTCAGTAGTTCTCCTTTCTGCTTTCACCCTGTCAACCAAGTAATTATTTCTGCTTTGTCCTCAGCTGTCTTAACCAATTATAGCTCTTTTGGAATAGGTAAGTTTCCTTTATTCACAATGTGATGGGTGGGACAACCTCCCATTCCCTGTTCTCATAGTAAATTAGTGGGTACTGAGAACAGAAAATAATTGCCACGCCATGCCATGCCATGCCATGCCATGCCATGACAACTTAACATAATCGATCGTTTCTTCATTGAAGTATTAAAAATTATGGCAAATTGTATTCCCCAAGAGGAAGTTTTGGACAATCTGAAAATGTTTGTGTTAGTAACAGTGTATCTTCTGAGGTCTTTTGTGGTTGGCTTTGGGTTTTGCTTGACACTTTATGTGTCACTTATAGCACGCCTGTCTTGGATGGGGCAGGATTTGAGCCAACCCTCCCTACTTTCTCATTTAAGATTCTCACTCTAATTCTTAGAATGAGAGACAAACTGGATAATTGGAGAGAAGAGAAACAAGGCATTTTACTTTATTACTTTCTTTTATATCATGTGGTATTCTATAGGGTATTTACTTTCCTCAAATGTATCATAGCATACTACAAAGGAATATAACCAGTTTAGAGGGAAGAATTTGCCACAGAAATAAAAGGAGCTAGAAAACCTAGAAATCTAACTGTTGCTGCTGTCCCTTTCATATCCTTTCTTCCTCCTACTTCTGTTATCCATCACTTTCCTATAACTTGGGTGAAGCCATCCTCCTTTTGTGTTTACAGTTACAGCTGGTTAAGAGGCAGTAGTTACTTAGGTTTATTTGGACAAGAGGAAGAAGAACATGCTCACAACAGGGAAGCAAAAGCAAATTAGGCAATTTATTATTTGCCAAGTACTTGAATATGTTATCATTTCAAATGGTGACGTGGAAAATCTTGCATTGAGAATCAGAATAACATCTTTCAGTTCATTCAGAATAATGACTTAATATCCACCACACTGATGAATCTCTTTGAAAACCGAACCAATATTTGTAAATCCACAGTTGGAGTCATAGAATTTAAAATGAGAAGGAATCAGGGGCTGGCCCCGTGGCCAAGTGGTTAAGTTCACACACCCTGCTTTGGCGGCCCAGGGTTTCTCCCGTTCAGATCCTGGGCTCGGACATGGCACTGCTCATCAGGCCATGCTGAGGCGGCATCCCACATGCCACAACTAGAAGGACCCATAACTAAAAATATACAACTATGTACCGGGGGGCTTTAGGGAGAAAAAGGAAAAAAAAATTTTTTTTTAAATCTTAAAATGAGAAGGAATCAAACAACATGCAAAGAAGCCCTGAAGATCCAGGAGAGGCTCCTAATTTACAGAGTCGCATAGCTAGGTATTAGTGTCCGTTTCTCCTGGATCCTAACTCTACTTTCCACTACTTGACTCTGCCTCTGACTTGAGTAAAGAACAAATGTGCCGGTCATAAAACTTACAAAAGAATTGACCATAAGGTTACTTTACAAAGCAGATGCCCATAGTATCTTAAATATGTAATTTTTAAATTAAAAACAAACTATAGCAGCTACTGGCTCCAGATAGAAAGTTAAAGTTAACTATTACAACCATGCTGTTGGATATGCATTATTATCTCCAATTTTAGAGATTGGAACATGGAGATTTAGAATGGTTAGATGATTTGCCCAAAATCATACAATAATAGCTACCAAAACATAGAATTCATAGTCTGTCTGACTTCAAAGACCAACCACTTTCCATCACACTATACTTTCTCTGCTTTGTACTTTCCAAAAATCAATTTCTTATGAAGCAAAGCATATCTGTTTGAATAAGAATGTAATACTTCTATAAAGGAGTCTTTATATTTATGAACTGTATTTATGTCCTCTGATCCCACTAGCATCTGCCTTGTATCAGTTACATTGAGGAATTTCTGTTACCTATAAGAGTCCCACATCATCGCACTCTCCTCTGCCTCCATGCTCAGAATTCACTGTGTCCTTCTCGCCATCCTACAAAAGTTTATGAATCTAAAATTACTCAACTCTTTATCATTTAACAACATTAATTGTTAGCTTGGGTGACCTGCCATATTCAAAATGAAGCCAGTGAGATTTCCAAATAAATGAAAGACATTTTGATAAAGAATATGGAAAATGTTAGAGCCAAGTGAGAGAACATAATCAGGAAAAACACTGAATGATTCATGATTGATTTGGCTTATTTTCCCCGGTTGTCAATGCCTGACACCTTTCCTGTCACATCTCCCTCTTTCTGGTGCGTCTCTACACGTGGCAGAGGCAGTCTCTGACCATCTCTTTTAAAGTGGACTGTCCTGTTCACTATCCCATTGTGGGTCACGGTCCTCCCAGTAGCTCTGTAGGTTTGGTCCAGTTGTTTGGCATTCCCCCTTTTTTCACTTCCTTTTGCCCAAATCAGACACATAACTCTCTCTTCTTAGTAGAACTGCATACCAGACATGGTAGTTAGTGCATTCAAGTTACAGGAAATGAAAGAGAGAAGGAAATAGTGAGAAGGAAGACAATCATTTTGTTTGGTGTCTACACCCTCACTAGAGTGTAAATTCCCTGAAGGTAGAGCTGTAACTCTTACTCACCTCTCTGTTCCCAGATCCTCGAACAGTGAATCCATTTGAGTGAAGGAATGAATGAATTGAACTAATTTACAGGAAGCCTCAATAGCTGCTTATTGCCGTCAACTATTTTACTTTCTAACATTCAACATGGCAGCACATCTTTTTTCATATAACATACAGGTAGTTGCCCTTCGCTTGCTGACATGTTGAACTACGTTTGATTGACCTTGAGATTGTGGATCTATCTGGTGATAGTCCTGACTTTATAATCACGACTATGTGTAACGTTGTTGAAGTGATCACTTGTCTGTCTTTCGTCTTCTTGAGACTAATTAGCCCTTTTTCCTCCTTCCTGAGTCCACTGATTTTTTCTGAGCTCCTGATCATACGTGAAATCTGCTAGTGTGTATAATACATTCTGACAAATGACATTTGGATAATTATATTGTTTTTCTTTAGAGATATATTGTGTTGTCTGTAGTGTTAGATTTGAAAGCAAATATTTCAATTAAAGGAGTCAAAAATAGTTAACAGTCAAAGGAGGTGATACAGCGGGTTGGAAGTAAGGAAACAGCTTCTTGTCATATCTTTGCTATTACCTACGTTACTTCCTTCAATTTTGAAACACTTTTGTTGTGTTTTGTTTTAACTTTCTGAAATTGGGATGTATTTTTTTTTAATTGATGTCAGAGGAAACTTGCTTGCTGCCAGGTAGGAGAGTAAATTGTGACTTGGTTGTTACCATGGTGCTGTGCTCATTACAGATGCTCCACGTGATTCCGAAGAATCATTTGACTTTAAATGAGAAGGCTTGTGATTATGTTACTAATGCAAAAAATGGTATTTAATGACAGTCCTGTGCCGTATAATGACCTTTCGGTCCAGTGAAGACTGCATATCTGATGGTGGTCCCATAAGATTAGTCCCATAGAGCCTAGGTGTGTAGCAGGCTCTACCATCTAGGTTTGTGTAAGTACACTCTGTGATGTTGCACAACGGCAAAATCGCCTAATGATGCATTTCTCAGAGCGTATCCTTCTCACTAAGCTACGTGTGACTGTACATGGATTAAAGGGAACTATTACCTGTTGGTATTAAAAAAAAAAAACTGTGTACATTTAATATAGAATTTTACCCCATAAGAGGTGTAATTAAATGGATGATTGACGTTACAATCCATGATGTCACACACAGAGGAAATACAGTAGTTACATGAATTTGGGTAGGAGGTTTAACCTCTCTAAGC
Organism: Equus quagga; assembly: GCF_021613505.1. Taxonomy (NCBI): domain Eukaryota; kingdom Metazoa; phylum Chordata; class Mammalia; order Perissodactyla; family Equidae; genus Equus; species Equus quagga. The sequence goes on along the minus strand of NC_060288.1, from coordinate 25,726,878 downwards.
ATTGATATCTTCACCTATGTATAAGGAGTTAGGTCAAGGATGTTTCAAGACCCCTTCCCACCCTAATTTCCTGTATTCTTAAGTTGAAAATCCATCTTCAAAACTTAGCAAGATTTAAAAACTCCTACTCGCCATCTAATATCACAGTCTCTGTAGCCCGCAAGTGTTTCTCCAGTGCCGCCTCCTAGAATTGTTTCAATAAAGGCAATTATAGAAACATTGTAAGTGATTTAATCAAATCACAAAATTCTGAAGAAAAAGATAGACTGTTTCTCTGATCTATTTATGCATTTGGGGAAAAAACGAAAGAACTATTTATTTATCAGCAAAGACCTTAACCCAGGAGCTGAGGATAAATGGGGGTCCCACTTATTCATACCAAAATGTTTCTTTTATTACAATAATGATTTATGATAGTAAATTATGTGTTAATTCTCAAACATGCCAATCTTGAAGCAGTATGAATCATTCAGATTGTGAATTTAGATTGCTTAAAGGATGCTACTTTGATGATAGCAGTCCAGGGCTCGTGTTTACTCTGTACCCTGAGTACTGAGTGCGTGACTGTGCACTGTTAAACTGCATCAGTGTTTAGCCTCAGTGACAAACTTTTCTGATTGCTGTGCTTGCAGCTGGAACTCCCTTTGGCTCCTGAGCTTGCCAATTTCTATTCCTATAATTTTTTTTTTTTTTAAAGATTTTATTTTTTTCCTTTTTCTCCCCAAAGCCCCCCAGTACATAGTTGTATATTCTTCGTTGTGGGTCCTTCTAGTTGTGGCATGTGGGACGCTGCCTCAGCGCGGCTTGATGAGCAGTGTCATGTCCGCGCCCAGGATTCGAACCAACGAAACACTGGGCCGCCTGCAGCGGAGCGCGCGAACTTAACCGCTCGGCCACGGGGCCAGCCCCTCTATTCCTATAATTTTGAAGTGATTTCAGGGTAGATTCTAGTTTCCAGTATTTTCGTATAGAAGGGGGAAGCACATGACATATTGGGGTCAGTGCCATAATCGAACTGGAAAGGAGTTGAGAGGGATGGAGATGAGCAATAGGAAGGTTGGTGTTCTAGGGAGGAACCCTAAAATGAACCAAAATTTAAATATCATGTGGTCTTAAAAAGGTTATCTTTATGGCTTATTTTGTGTTTTATAGGTAAATGGTGGTGCACTTCCAAGTGTATACAATTGCCCAGCATGTCTGTATTTCTCCTGTTACTAAGCCTTAACCTTCTTCTCACTTAGGAGTTTGTGAGGGTGTGATAGAGACAATTATTCTGAAAAAACGGGTCTCTTTTTCTGTCTGCTATACTCCACGAACTTTTAATGTTTATCTCGCGTCGTGGATCCAGGATGAGATTTTAGGTCCCGTTTCATTCTTCTTTCTTTCTGCTAGAGTCATATACGTTTTTCCTTCTCCACCCCATTTGTTTCAGGAGCCTAGATAGTACCAAAGGCATACCAGAACCTTTCCTTGCCGTTACCAGTGAGCGGTCCCTCTTTCCTATCCATCTATTCGTTCCTTCATTTGTCCATTTGTTCATTTATATGTCTGTTTAATAAATGTTTGTTCAACACCAACTTATGGGCCAAGTGTTCTGAATATGAATTTGTATTAGCCACTGGCCCCACACTCATGGCTTATGGTATGGTTAGGGAGAAAAGTAAGTCAACAGTTACCATACAATGTTGTAGGTACGATGAGTAGACATCTGTAAAGATGCCAGTCATCTAAATTAGACTGCAATGAGAGAGAGAGAAACATTGTTTTAAGCATTTGCGAAATTCTATGTATCAGTAGGTTTTTATGTGTTTAGTATAAATGTGGCAAGATATCCTAATATCAGCCAGTAAAGGAAAATTACTTTTGAGATAACTGAGAATTTCAGACTGATCAGTGAGAAATTTCTTCCATTTTAAAATTGCGTTATAGGTTCACAAACATAATCATCTCAGATTTAGTGACTTTTTTCAATTTTTTCTTTTTGGTCCATGTGGAAAAAAATATTACTCAAAGGAATTAGAAGAGCAACCTCATATTTTCTTTTTGTCATTGAAACTTATCTAAATTTTATTCATGTTATACTTTTTCAACAGGCTACTTCTCCAATGTATTGCTTTTAGAAACATTATGGATTTTAGCTGAACTTCCCCTTTCCCACTTATAGTATTTAATTTTACTTATACCCTGTCTTGTTCCAGACAGGGTTGATGGTAGTGTAGGAGGATACACAAAATAGACACAGAATGAGTAAACAAAAAGCAGACGCCAGTAAAGGTTGTGGTAGTCTGGATTGCTTGGTCCCGAGCAGGGTTCCTCAACCTTAGCACTGGTGACATTTTGAGCCACACAAGTATTCATTGAGGGGGTCATCCTGCGCATTGTATGATGTTTAACAGCATCTCTGACCTCTACCTATTAAATGCCAATTGCACCTTCCTGGTTGTGACAACCAGAAATATCTCCAGACATTGTCAAATGTCTCCTGGGTCACAAAATTGTCCCTGTTAAGAACCACTGGTGTAGAAGATAGATGTAGAGAAGTGGATCTGTTTTGGAGGTACAATTGGCAAGACCGTGGATTCTCTGCAGAGGTTGAGGCAAAGGAAAGAATCAAAAATGAGTCCCAGATTTTTGGCTTGCATACTCAGTGGAATCTGGTGCTGTTTACTGAGATATGAAAGACTGGGGGAGCGCAGGTGGGATGCGGCTGGGAGAGGTGAAAATCAAGGAGTTTTGATGGATTTGGACATCCCAAGTTTAAGATGTGCATTAGAAATCCAAAAGAGAGATCCAGTGGATAAGTGAATTTTAGTCTGGAGCTCAAAGCAGTTGGAGGAGAACATCTAAAGAGAAAGTGTAGATAGAGGGGAAAAAAGTGATCTCAGAACCAAGCTCTGAGAGTGGTTAGAGGCGAACTGACCAGTGAAGGAGATGGGGTAAGAGGAAAACAAGGAGACTGCGCTCTCGGGGAAGCCAAGGGAGGAATGCGTGTCAAGGAGGAGTAGTTACCTGTGAGAAAGGCTTCTGAGACATTGGATGAGAAATGTTCGCTATTATTTTATTATTACAAAGCTAACCAAAATTATTTTTAGCTGTCAAAAAATTAGGTCTAGGGGCTGGCCCAGTGGCGTAGTGGTTAGGTTCAAGCACTCTGCTTTGGCAGCCTGGGGTTTGCTTGTTCACGCCTAGGTGCAGGCCTACACATTGCTTATCAAGCCATGCTGTGGTGGCATCTCACATAGAAAGTAGAGGAAGATTGGCACAGATGTTAGCTCAGGGCCAATCTTCCTCACCAAAAAAAAAAAGGGGAAAAGGACAAAATTAGGTCCAAAAGCAAATAAAAAGACAGTAATAGAGACAAAAAATGGACTATGAAATGAAATTAAAATGCTAAAATGTGCAAATTGTAAAGACCCAAACTCTTGCTCTGGTTGTGCTACAGATCTTGACTTTTTACATTCTAAAAGCCTTTATGGAAAGCAATGTTAGTTATTTGTATTCACAGTGACCATAAAGTACAAACAGACTAGGTCGGTGTCCCCAGGACCACCCCCAGGTTAGATGATTTGCTAGGAGGACTCACAGGACTCCATCTGTAGTCATACCCGCACCTAAGATTTCTTACAATCAAAGGACCCAAAGTAAAATCAACAAAGGGCAGAGGCACTTGGGTGAAGTCCAGAGGAAACCAGGCAAAGCTTCCCAGAGTCCTCTGCTAGTGGAGTCAGAGGGGGCACACCTAAATTCCTGTGTCACTGAGGGACGACAACACGTGCGAAATGCTGTCTGCCGGGGAGGCTCATTAGACACTCAGTGCCCAGGGTTTTTACTGGGGGCTAGTCACGAAGTCACCGTCTGCTTAGCATGCACCAAAATTCCAGACTCAGAAGGAATGCAGGTATTCGGCATCAGCCACACTATTTATATAAAACAGCTCAGGCGCGGTGAGCCACTGCTATCAGTCCCGGAGTGGTGGGAACTCTCCCGAAATCTGAGTTCCCAGATGCCAGCCAAGGGCCAAGCACGCTAGCAGGCCTTTCTAAGGATGGCCGTCTCAGGCCTGCTGTGTTAACTCTTTTTTGTACACAGGCCAAAGCCCAGGATAAATACAAGCATTGTTGGCACTGAGACTAATCAGAATTTCTCTGGAATGGGCATTTGATTAATAAACGGCTTCCAACATATTCCAGGTCATTTGGCTGGCTAGTAAGCTAAATTCTTGTCTCTATGTATTGGGAAGCAGTCTAGCTTATAATAAAATAATCATGGACTGTGATGTCTGACAAACCTGGCTTCTTGTCATGGCTCAGCTACTTAGGAACTCTCTTTACCTGCATTTCTGATCATAAAACCTGCCATTTTGAAGATTCAATGAGATACATACAATACCTCGAATTGTGACTGGCACATAATAGACGTTGGCATTGGTGTTGGTGTAATAATTGCCGTAACAGTTGTTGTTTTATTATTGTCTTTCTTCAGTTAGCTGTACCATTAGTTTTCTTGGATTAATCGGTTGTAATATCTACCCTACTGTATTTTCAGCTAAATGGCTTTCAGTTTTTCAATTAAAATTTCAGTTGAACAGTATCAGAGGCATTTTAATAAAAATTTTACTGAGCTTGATTAGTTGATGAGAAGTAAATTGCTCATTTTTGATTACCACATTAACTCTTTCTAGCCATGGGGTACCATTTAGTAAATTACCTCTTTTAGTACAGTACTCAAAATGTTACCCAAGTGACCGGAAAGAGTTAATAACGCACCAACAGACTGAGCAGTTTACTACCTGCTTGCTATCTGATCAGTCTCATTATATTAAATGTTTCCCTCCTATTATTGTCATTGTGAAATATTGGCTACAGTTCTTTATTTTTAGTAGACCCTATAAGTTCAATGGAAAGTTGGGTGGGTTCACTCAGAATCCTTCTAAGGGGATTTAAGTTATTGGTATTCTCTATATAACATAGACAATAAATCTGATGGGGATAATAAATGCATCTTACACAGGGCACAAGAAGGGCATTATTTTCCAAGGGCGCAAATGATTCCCTGATTATGATCTTGGTATTAAGGAATCACACTAATGTGCCTCCCTTTGTGTTTGAGCACCGAAGAGAATTATGTCTCATGGTATTGCAGCAGGTACACTTGTGTGTGGGCAGGAATCCTACCTTTATATAATGTATGCTTTATCAGTCCCCCCCGCGGACGTGTTTTTACCCTCATTCTAATACACCTTGTAGTTATTCAGGAGTGATCCTTACTTTCTCATGAATAGGGACCTGCAGTCACTTCTTAAAATTACATCTCTAACTCAAATATTTTTCCATGTCGCTTGGGAAAATCATTACCACTCACGTGGAAAAACTACTTGACTCCTGAAGTACTAGATTTTTCACATAAAAGGTTGTCTTTCATTGATATGTCATGGTGTGATAATCTACGAGCCACTAAGTGTTTACCGAGTGGTCACTCTTTGTGTAACATTGTGTTAAGTGCTTTGAGTGGTACAAAAGTAATGTATGATGGGCTCGCTCAGTCATTTATTCAGTAGATACTTAGTGAGCCAGCTGTGTGCTGTGTACTCTTAAGAATACAGGGATGAGTAAAAAGCATCAAAGAACTTGAAGTTTGGTTGGGGAGATGTTAATGATAACATCATAATACCACTGCACCTGTAAAAGTGTAGTAACAGGAATACGGCCAGCTGCTTAGAAAGGTCGGAGAGGGAGACCTCACCCAGCGTGGAAGGAGTCAGAGAAAATCACCTGCAGGAGATGAGGCTGAGCCGAATCCTACACAGCATGAATAGGAGTCATCCCGGGACAGTGGCGTTTCTACCAGAGAGGACGAGAGAAGGCACAAAGTTGAGAAAAATGATGGAGGGCGGAGGGCTGGTGGTACTGTCGTAGTTTGTCGTGGCTGAACGTCACATGCAAAGCAGAGAGCAAGACTGGAAAAATAGGGAGACAGCAGATCAGCAATATACTGTGGTTTAAATTTGCTGAGTTTTTAAACCTAGTTGGAGAGAGAAAACTAGTGTCTGTACACAATGTAGACCAGTATTATGTGTGGTTAACAGTTGATCGCTGGAGGCCATTATTGTATACATTCTGCCCCCAAAGCCCCCTTTTATAGACGGAGAACCTATTGTTTAGAAATATTAAGTAAATTACCCAAGGATAAAGAGAAAATAAGGGATGGAGATAGAGTTCAATTCTACGGGATTCCAGAACACATGTTCTCGAGAGATTGAATAATTTGCCCAGGATTACGTAGTAAGTGGTTGAGCAGGTATTCAGTTCAAATCTTTTGTCCTTGCATGAGGGCAGGATTGGAAATGGGTTCTGTTTACATGGAAGGCAAGGAGAGAACAGTAAAAGTTCAAAGTAAACGTGAGATGTTGGAGAAGGACGATAGTGTGTAAGTGTCTTGGGGACAATAAAGTCAGCATGCACGCTGGTTTTCCTGACAGTGCCCATTGACACCTGTGACCCTGGCATAATTACTAATAACACCATCTTTCACTCTCAGAAGTTGTCCAGTTTGGATGATAAATTATATGATCACCCTAGATAGAGAACAGAATACAAAAGTCAGGTTTTGTACCAAGCACAACAGAGAGCGTGACTGGGAGAATACTGAGAAATGTTGGTTTGGAAAGTGTGACCAGATTATGTTTTCTAATTGTAACTGAATTAATTAAAAGTAAAAATGGGAACAATCATTGATTTCACAATAGTTTAGTCTTAGAGACATGCTGGAGAACAAAATGCATCCTTTTTCCTCATTTACTGTGTAGTCCCTGGGATAACAATGTTGCTCACTTGTCTAAGCATGTCCAAATTTGGCGGATGATTTTTGTTTTATAGCAAACTTATTTGATATAGTTACAGAGTCAGGATTGCTGTGGCATTGTAACTTGCTCTCTTCTCAAATTAGCCCATTAGCCTCTTAATATATGTATCTGGAAAGGACAGCGTAGAGTATTATAAGAAAACAGCAACCAAGTTATAAATTTTCTTTAGGTTATTAGCCCTGCCTAGGGAAATCCTGGAGCGTTTCAAATAGAAAAGCTTTCACCTTTCCTACGGAAAATAAATTCTCAGTGGGACGGGGTACTTACTATTTTCTAACTATCCTCCATGTACGTATTTGGGTGAATTTTGATATTTGCCCTGAAATTCTTATTGGTATTTCTTTTTTTTTTTTTTAAAGATTTTTTATTTTTTCCTTTTTCTCCCCAAAGCCCCCCGGTACATAGTTGTGTATTCTTCATTGTGGGTTCTTCTCGTTGTGGCATGTGGGACGCTGCCTCAGCGTGGTTTGATGAGCAGTGCCATGTCCGCGCCCAGGATTCAAACCAACGAAACACCGGGCCGCCTGCAGCGGAGCGCGCGAACCTAACCACTCGGCCACGGGGCCAGCCCCTGGTATTTCTATTTTTAAAAAGAAGTATTATGATTATTGTCTTCTTCTCATGGATTCTATAGCAGAATACTTAGGCCAGGATTTGAACAGAGGAGATGTTATTTGTTCTTGTTGCTGTTTTATTTTGTTTTAGCAAATATTTCTTCAAATATATAGACCAAAGATTTATGCTTAAGAGTCTTTACACTTTTTCACAAAGAATTTTTATTGCAATGACACTTGATCCCTAATGAATTATGTTATATATTATTATATGTTAATAATAATAATAGTGCCTACCTCTCAGAACTAATGTGGACTTAAATGAGTTAAAATATGTTAACATGTGTAAAACGCTTGGAACAGTGACTGGCGCACAATAACCCCCATACAAGTATTTGTTATTATTATCAACTTTTCTAAAATAGCGTATTGACCTCACAACGATGAAGAATTCTGTCTTATGTGTAGATACATACCACAGACAAACATGATGTATGTTTATTTACATTAGATTTGCATGTGTCAACTCTTGTTGTTTCTCTTATTATTGTTACTGCCTTTACTTCCTGTTTACAGCAAGCTTTTCTTCTGGCTAGATCAAATTTGTAATTTGTAATTACATTGGGGCAACAGTGTCAAGTGGCACTGTCCAGGGAAAACTTGATTGAGGTTTATAAGCCATTCTTATAGAATTAACATCCAAATAGCTTCTCAAGTCTTCCTTCTATCGGTGTGGCCATGTTCTAACAGTAGGGCCGCAGGTCCACTGAATGGGACTGTCACAGCGAATGCCTCTGCTGGGCATCTGAGCAGAATAGCTGCCAAGATGCATGCCTTGCTTTGTACTGCAGTGAAATTCCAGTTAGAAACCCGGTGAGGGTTCTTAGTGGCTGATGACAGCTCACAAATGGGTCAGAGGAACAAATCCTGGCTGCCAGGGAAAGCAAATACTTTTTTTTTTCTTTCCTCCTGCCAAGAACAAACCACCGACTTGCTGAAGAAATAAGCACAAGTGACTGCTGCTCATCTGCAGGCTGGGCTCCCCTGCTTTCCTGCTCTGATGCCTTCGAAGACCCCTGTGCGCGCAGAAACTTGTCGTGTTCTTTTAGGCTTCCTTCCTTAGCAGGGAGCCTGGCTCGGCCAGCTCTCAGCGTCCCTGTGAAGTCAGAACTTCTTACCCCATCTGCTTGAAAATTTCATCTCTTGCCTCTCCTGGTCTCAGAAAGCTTAGGTTTAACTCATAAAACCATCAGATATTTCATTTGTTTATTAAGTGGAATATCTTAACTACTCTTTCGCTGAGTATCAACGAGGTTTTTTTCCCTGCTTGCTTATGTTTTATGTGTTCAATGATTATTCACTAAAATCCTGATAGTCAGCAAGAGATCGACAAGCTGGATACTCTGAAAGAGTGTTCTGAAGAAGGAAAGACATAAATACAATTAACTAGGTTTGAAAAACATAGTTGGAAGCCCATAGGAAGAAACAGGGATGACTAGGAAGTGCAGTATGGGTCGTGTTATAGAAGCTCTGATAGAAATCTGCCATTTCTTTATCCTCAGAATATCTCGTCTTGTTTCTAGACCTTTCCTGTCTCATCCTTCTTGCATTCTCTGAGCATCCTGTGGGACTCTTACATAAACCAAAGTGTGTCCGTGGTGGTTTCTTAAATCAGTTTTCAGCAGGGCTATCTCATACAGTTCACCATGAAACAAGATCTGTGACTGCAGGACATGAGTTCTCACGATAGAAATATCCCTGGTCTCTTTCTCTTCTATGTAAGGTCTCTCTCTTGTCTAGTTCAATCTTCCAATTATGTACTTTGAAGCCTTTTACCAATTCTTTGCACCAGCGACTTCATCTTTCTGCTTTCATGGTCCATTCCTCCCTAAACCAAATTTTCAACTTCAATCAAGTAAACTCTTTATTTACCATTCTCTACTCAGGCACTTTGCTGTCTCCTGTTTCTTGGCCTCTGCACTTGGAAGCCCTTTCCACACACGCAAAATGTCTTCTTTCTCCTCAACATTAGACCATTTTTCGCCTTTGTTCAAAACTTTTCTTGTGTGTTATCTGTCCCAGCGTGATCTCATTGCCTCTAATAATTCTAAATTTTCCACTTGTGTTTAATTATCTATCTATGACTGGTTACTTGATCTTGACTTTGTATTGGATGTCTGTGGATCTGTATGTGTCCCTGTCTCTGTTAGGTTGTATGCTGCAGTGTCTTCTTCAGTTTCTCAGTGCCCAGTACTGTTCTCTGAATGTGAACAGATGCGAACTGACATGTATTTGTCTGTGGAAGAGAGTTGACTCATCTTGCCGCTCACTGACCACAATTTTAGAGAGTGCATTATTTGTAATCTTCCCAATGGCTTAACTATCTTTCATTAAGTGAGGCTTCTTAAGCACTTTCCATTTGCTTTTGACTGTTCTTTTTAAACAAGTGTAAAAATACGGGTAGTGCCTGACACTTGAATGTTAAAATATAGAAGTTAATTGGTCCAGTATAAACTGTTAGTATTTTTTTAAATTCACGTGTCAGACAGGTAGATGCATATCCCTTATTTGGCAGATTGGAGCAATAGACTGTAATGGACAGGAATGCAGTGATTTTGCCAGAATCTGCCCAGGAAGAGTTTGATGAAGCAATTGTGTTAACAAGTCTTTATGGAGTGCCTCGAGACATGAGGCATTTTGCTAAGTGCTGAGAATACAACAGTAAGCAAATCCAGACCAGGGCCCCATACCTTGAGGTGCTTATAATTCAATAAGGCAGTGACCACACAAATAAATGTAAAGTCACCACTGAGATAGGGCTTCCTGGAGAGCTGTTACCTATGCTGAGATTTGAGTAGGACACAAATGGGGACAGAGGAGGGGGGGAAAGAGGAGAATTACAGGTAAGGCGTAGCGCATGCAGAGGTAGCAGGAGGAAGGATGACACACTAGAGGAACTGAGAGATGCTCATTGTGTCTAGAACACAGCAAAAGGGAGCATAATGCGATGGTCAGCTCTGTATAAGGATTTGGCCCTTTAGCCAAAAACCGCTAAAGAGTGCTGGGGCTTCGAAGGGTGTGACCTGATTAGTATTTTGAATTGTTATTTTGACTGTAATATAGAAGAACAAATTGGTGACTGCCAGGAGATGAAGATAAGTAGGTGGATTTTGGAAAATATTTATGAGAAGATAGCAATGTAGATTGGATATAAGAGCGAGGGAAAAGGAGCTTTCCAAGATGCCACCTACATTTATGATTTGCACAGAAGGATGGATAATGGTGCCATTTTCTGACATGGGGTATAGTAGAAAAGAACCAAGTGTGGAGACTGGGGGAAAGTATGAGTTATTTTGAATATACTGAGTTTGAGGCATTTTGCAGCATCCGAGTGGAGATATCAGATAAGCGGTTAGATATATAGCTGAGTAGGTCCCGGGAAACGTCAGGGCTATAGATATAAATTTTAAAGTGATCACTATATGGATGATAATTGAAGCTGTGGGTGTAGATGAGATTGCTTTTACTTAATGTATGATTAGTTTTTATCTGGGTGGATGTCAGCAAATCTCTTAACCCTTCTGGGCATCAGTTTTCTTACCTGAACAAGAGTTGGGGCAGATCAGGAGCTCTCAGCCAGTACATCAGAATCCAGTGGTAGATACCAAAAGCTTCCATGCTAGATCTCTTTTGACTAAGTTCCCCTCAGGGATTTCCTTTTACTCCACATCGCTGAAGAAATAAAAAGTAATGGAAAGTTGCCGCCCCTCATAAAACAGGTGTGTTTTTAGCCAGGATGATGTCTAAGATGTCGCCCACTTTTACAGTTGCGCAACTCTGATTCTGTCATATGATTAAATAAAATGGAAAAACATTGTTAAGACAGCCAAAAAAGTCAATTGATTTATTTGATGCCCTATGGTTTGCATGGAAATATGCCTTTTTGGTTTGTATGAACTTATTAATGTATGCATATTTTTGATTAATGATGTATCGATGAACTGTTGCTAGCACCTCCATACTACATCTCAAATCTGCCAATTTTGTCTTCAGCCCCACTGCACTCACCCAGGTCTGAGCCACTTACTATCATCTCTTGCCTGGACCACTACAGTTGCCTCTTGGCTTGGTTTCTGGCAGCCAGAATATTTTTCAAATCAAAAGCCACTTTTTAGTTGTACCCTGCTCAAAACCCCCCATGGCCTACAAGACCCTACACAACCTGGCCTTTGGCTACCTGTCAGTTTTGTCTTGTTCTACTTTTGCCCCTGCCCTCTGACCTCCTTTTGGTCTTAAAACTTAGTAAGGTTTCCCTCCCTAACACTGTTGCATGGTCGGATTCCTCTTCCTAGAATTCCGCCCTCTGGCTTGGAATAGCGTCTCTTTCTCTGTCTTTAGATCTCGGCTTAATGTCAGCTCCACATGAGTGGGAAACTTTCCCTCACTACTGTGTCTAAGTGGGGCCCACCACTTTTAGTCCCTTACTTTGTCCTTTTTATTTCTGTTCATAGCAATTCTATTAATTTATTTGTTTCCTTGTTATTATTTGTTTTTCTTTCTAGAAAAATTGAAAGCTCGTGGTAGGAGAGGCCATGTCTGTTGTGTTCACTACTGTTCACCTGGTACTTTGCACCCCACCGGGAACAGAGTGGGTGCTCTATAAATATTTGTTGAATCCTTGAACAAATAGAACATTTACCTATTTATTTGTGTTTTGCTTCAGTTAATTAAAATCAGTTTTTATTCTCTGAAAACCTATACTATCCAGGCAACTGAAACCGTATGGAAATGTGCAAAGCAATAGAGAAGTCTACCAGAGATTTAATTTGTCCACAGAATATTCAGAAAATGGGTAATCAGAAGGATGTCCAAGAGGTCTCTGTTTTTGAAAAGGTTCTACATATGTCCCTTCCTCCAGTGTTAGCAGGAATCACTTAAAAAGGATGCATATTGAAATCTGTATATCTCTGAATACATGTGAATGAAAGCCTTCACTGGAGCTTTGCAACGTGTTTATATTTATAAAATCTGATCTGTGTGATCCTTGCTGAATTAATCCAATGTGTTGGTTTTCTAAATCTGGAATGTGTTTTTACAAAATAAATATCTCCTCTTCTATTTCCTGATCTGCCTCATGTGATTAATTCTCATGAGCAAGCAGGGATGTTGACCTGTAGCTACCTACATCTGCCTATTTGTTTAGTCGAACAGAGAATTATGGTGAAGCAGAGAAACGATGCGGGTGGATGTGTTTGCTTTGCAAACACCTCTCCCTTCTCGGCCCACAACATGCCGTGAGCTCTTAATTTTAGATTTCTTGGGTTTGCTGTTAATAGAAAGTAGAGTACAAGGTTTTATAGATTTATTTCTGAACTATATTATGGTGACTTTTTCTCATTGTGTGTTTTAACTGTTTGATAAATTGTTTATATGTTATCATGAATGTGAATTCATTACTGCTAATGAATAACATCTCTTCAAACTAAAATAGTGAGCCCATGCACGTTCCTTTATATGATATCCTAAGCCATATTCTGTTTTTTTCATTTTTTTCACCTATTCCTTCCATATCATCTTCTTTATCTGGTTTATCAGTTATTGAACATACACATTCCCTTCTTCCATTATCTAATCTCCATGACAACCAGAGGCGGTTGCTAAGTGCTGGTTTCATCCAGGCTGTTTTGATGCCAATGCTGAGTACGCCACCAGTGCCTATCTAATGTGGATTGATCCCATTTCCATTGGAATTCCATTGCATGGCAAGAAGATGACAGCTTGCTCATAGTTTGACTAAATTCTCTATTTTTCATGTCGTGTAAGAAACCAAAATCTTATTTTAAACTTGTTACTTTATATCTCTTTATATAAAATTTCCTAGAGATATTTTGTAATTATAGATATTAAGGGACTGAGAAGAAATAAATGCCACATAAGCAGTTTTCTTTTTTAAAAAATTTAAACTATCTTTGTTTTTATTTTTATTTTTTGTTTATTGTTTTTGCTGAGGAAGATTCATCCTGAGCTAACATCAGTGCCAATCTTCCTCTTTTTTTATATGTGGGCTGCCGCCAAAGCATGGCTGACCAGTGGTGTAGGTCTGCTCCCGGGGTCCGAACCCGTGAACCCAGCCACCAAAGTGGAACACACCAAACTTAACCACTATGCCACAGGGCTAGCCTTGAGCTGTTTTCTTTTTTAAGCCATTTTTTGGCCATCTCCCTCAAAAACATTTCTCTTCTCATATCTGATTGGAATAGAAAAAGAGACCAACCATGACTCACCATTCAGACTTACTTCCTCTAGTCCAAACCCAGATTTTTCTCATTTTTAGGAAAGTATGAGATACTTTCAGATGCACAGTCCTTACTGTAGACACACGAGTTTTAGGAACTTGAAGAATGCCCATATTTAGAACACAGACTCTAAGAACTCCAACACAGGTTGCTAACACTCTGGAATGAAAAACAAGGTGCACACTGACCTTCGGGCCCCTGCAACTCTGCTGGGGAAAGGGCACTTCTGTGCGGGTGGGTGGGCCTGTTGATTCTGGCATTCTTTGGTTAGTCACCTGATTTAGATGTTTTACTCCGGAGATAGCAGTTGTGTGGCAAATGTGTTAACATGTATGCCTTGAATGCTTTTATAATAGATATCAATAATGGATCCTGGCAGCCTTGGAATCTTTCTTAACACAGCAGTCACTATCAGTTACCAACCTTGTTCTTAAAAGGAAGCATTGGCACTCCTGAAATCCTTCTCTCACTTATTCTTATTCTGTTCTTAGGCTGTCTGTCTCCCCTTCTCACCCCACCCCTGTCCCCCACGACAGTAACTAGACTCTTATTTTCATGATTGCTCTGTGATAATTTCTAAAGGACCTGTCATTTGCTTTTCAAAGTGAAAAACAGGGATGACGTGATTTTTTTCTCTTCTACTTTGCAACCCAACAATAACTTACCTAAATGACTAAGAGAATAGGCAAGGAAGGATAGAAGTTTAAAATGGCTATCCCAGACATAATTCTAGTATGTCCAGTGACATTCCAGAAAATTTTAATTCTCCCAGAACTATGTCTCATTCTGGTTTGTGTGTGTAAGTGTGTGTGTGAGAGAGAGAGATGGGAAGAGTGTGTGTGTGTGTTACAATCAAGTAAAATGTCAGCATAGTAATTATAGACCAAAAAAGTTCCTTCAAAGAATTAATTCTGTTCAAAGGCAAATTCATGATGTGGAAAGTCGTGTTTTAAAAATAAAGCATTTTCTTTGAGTTCTTTTCCGATAAAAGATGAGTAGAGTAGTTACCATTCTAGGATGAAGTCTGTAATAGCATAAAAATCCCTGTGGATAAGTAGGAGTGTGTTGTTTGAGTTTTCCAGCTCATCTTGCGGGATTTCAGAACTCTTTAAGTACTTAACTTCTAGTGTTTCTCGGATTAGGAATAGTGTGAGGCGAGTTCTTGTGGAGAATTGGAAGGCAAATGTTAGGCTTGTCAGCATCTGGGAACCACAGAAGCCCACCCATTGTTGGAGTCATGCTGCCAGGCTCAGCACTTCTCACTGAAGAGCCTGCTTTTGAAGTATTTTCTTTGCTTAATTTTCTTCACCTTTGAGATCCTTTCAGAAGTGTTTTCTTTTTAAAACATTGTGAATTCTTCTTTAGAAGAGTTAGTCTTTCGGATCGTATAAAGAAACATAGGATACTTGTAATCTGTCAAGGATGGCTAAAAACCTTAGGGCATTAAGGACAGATAGAAGGAGGGTTCTGGAAGAAGCTTTGCAGTCTAATTATAAATCTGCTTTTTCCTCCTTGTAATTTTGTCCCACTAGAGAGAAATCTATCTAGGCAAAGAAAATAAGAAATTTGGGGTTCCTTTAGGAATTGCAATTTGTTTTTGTTTCTTTTTTTTTTGGTGAGGAAGATTGTCCCCGAGCTAACATCTGTGTCACTCTTCTTCTATTTTGTATGTGAGTCACTGCCACAGCATGGCTTGATGAGTAATGTGTAAGTCTGCACCCAGGATCTGAACCTGTGAACCCCGGGCTACCGAAGTGGAGTGTGCAAACTTAACTACTGCGCCACCAGGCTGGCCCCACAATTTGCTTTTTTAATATGTAGTGGGGAATCAAAGTAGGAACCTTTAGGGTTACAATTATGCATTGGAATCTTACTTGTATATGAAAATAGTTAAAAGTCTTATAAAACTTCTACTCAAATCCAATACCTTTTGTTTTACAGAGAGTAACTTTTAAACATTATTTAAGATGGCCGTAAAATGATTTAGAACCTTCAAGTTAAAAAGTCAGCATAAAGTGTTAATGTGGGATTCATAACAGATAATAGCAATTCCTAGAATAGCTCCTGTGGTCATATGTATGTATGTATGTATGTATGCATGTATGTAAATGGGTTTGTAAGTTTAAGTACAGAATTTGAGAATTTGAGTATACCTTGGTTCACAAATAAATGAAAAGTAGCTGTTCCTACTGGCCTGTTTGTTGAGGGCTAGTCCACAGAATAATATCATGTATTGCTAAACTATAGCTTCTCTCTATTTACTGAAACCAAAAACTGCGGTCACAGTCCCTGAAATAACTTCTATTTCCTTATTCTCTTTCCTGCTCTGATTAATCTGTGTCTTTTCTCTCAGGTGGTAACATTTTTTGCAGATGTTCGTAATTTCGACACCTGGTGCATTTGTTCTTGAGTTTGCTCTGTGAAACCTTATTCTGGCTTTCATAGCCTCTGAAGCTTGCTTAAAATGTTTATTTCACATTTCCTGGATTTTCATCACTAGAGGCAGGTTATTAATACCTCTAAGACTAGGGGTATATGGAGGATCTTCTATTCCTATCAATCTGCCCCTTTCTTCATGTGGACTATTTGAGGTTAAAATAAAAAGTGTCTATTTTTGTAACCCAAACACCTAAGATAGTGCTTAACGGAGAGTAGTTACTCAATAAGTGTTTGTTGAATGAAAACATGTCTTGACCTGCTGGAACTAGGAAAGAAAGATGTTCATTTCAACTTCTACTGCAGGGTTGAGCAGTGCTTCAAAGGTAAGCCAGTTGGGAAGTGGTTTAAGTTGTATCTGTTAAAAAATCTTTATATATGATTGCACCTCCTTCCCTCCTCATTAAGACAAAGACTTATTAAAGCTACCCGTTCTTGTTTGAAACAGAGCTCTCAAGCTAAACTTTTCTGACTCTGACAATATTCTGTTCATGCTAATAATCATTTTCATAAAAATTTAAGAGCAGGGATTACAGGGCAACTATATAAACTGTACAAGTACATGTTCAACTAAGTGAATTTGCATAAAGAAATAACTTTTCAAACTGATGATTAGAAATGTACTGATAAAGGGCATTGACTCTATTATAAAGTGTACAAAAGGAGAGGAATAATAATTCTTAATATAAGGATAAAATTAATAATGTAAATATAATTTAATAAGACACTCAGAATATCATTACTGTTTTACTTAATGTGACCCCCTGCTCATTATGCAGACTAGTAAAATTTGATAATCATGCACAAGTATTCTAAGCTTGCATCTTTTACTGTATTTAAAGTTAAATGATATGTGACATTTGGGAATGATGAGAGTGTTCATCAGCTTGGGCCTTGGCAGCAGTTTTTCCTGTGTTAGCGTTTTTCTTTTCCCCCACCATCGCTTGAAAATAACACAAAAAATAACTCTTGGTTTGCTTTCTAGGAGTGGGTGACATTTTGAGTTCCAAGGATGGCTGACCCATTAATTCATCATTTATGGAACACCTGCTGTGTTTCAGATACTGCAAAGATGTACAAGCCTTGGTTCCTACTCTCAAGGCTCTCTCAGTCTAGCTATGTGAGGTTGAAATATTTTATTTTGCATTGGTTGGAGCTTTATCAGAATTCAGTTTTGCTGCACTATTCTGAAACTTGAAGAGTCTTCTGAGGGCCACCAAGCTAATTAGAGGAATAGAAAATGAAATCCTTGTGAAAAAACAAGAGAATTGAATTAATACAGAGGAGAGAAAGCTAAGGAGATGTATTATTTGTTTTTAAAGATGTAATGGTTGGTGACCATCTGGTCCTAATGTTGACAAAAAGGTGGGAAAAGGAAAAAGTGGATTAAATTATAGAATGAGATATTTAGGTTAGAGTTGAAGGTTTAAGACCAAGTGAATTATTTTAATGTGAGTCCTATAATGAATGTACTCCAGACATTTTTAAAGGATATTTTTAAATTACATAAAATATCTTTTGTTTCCCCAAATTGAATCTTGACTGAATTTAGGGATCAACTGCAGAAGAATGTTCAAAGTTCTCTATAGTTCTTCAGAAAATTATAGAGCTTCACTAGAGAGAACATACACTAGAGGGAACATTGGTTCCAGGACATACAAGACATTGAATCAATAAAAAACAGACAGTCACAGCAAGGCCAGCCCTGTTATAAGAAGTACATCCTAATTCACTTTCATCATCATAAATCATTTAGAAAATTGAAACTCATTTACTGTGGACAAACTTACAGGTAAGACTTCGATCCTTGAGTGATTACAGTTTATTTTTCAATAGTTTCTCATTCCTTTGCTCAGTTACCTATTGCTTGGGAACATGTATGCTGAAGAGTTAATGCTTCTCATTTGGAATTGAAAGGCATTCTTGCTGTTGGCTTTTTCAAATTATAACAGCTTGATAACTTGGGTTAGGATCTCAACCTTCAAAGAAAAGGGAGAGTTAGAGTCATCTGCTTTGTGATTTAACTTGTTTCAAAGCCTCTGATTTTTAAATCCTTTCACTTCAGGTGCCAAATTTCCTCAAAGCACAAGACCCCTTTACTCAATCTTTCCTCTTTGCCAACTGAACAATTTTACGTCTACTCCCTTACCATACAGCCACTGAAATCTAATATTCATAATATGCTTAGGAAGGTATCTCAATTTTTCCCTCATAAAAACCTTCTGTATCATATTACTTATGGCCAATCTTAGGCACTAATGTATGTACCTCTGTGGTCCCTGACAAGAAATTAGCCTGGGAAGGTGAATTTCCCTTAGGTAAAAAGCTATGCATTTTTCTTCTCCTCATGCTCTGGGAGAGTAAAGAAACATTTTAAACATAACAAAAGTTTTCTGATGACTAGCCAATTTTTAAAAATCTCTTCTTGATCTCTGATTTGATTAATCTTTGCTTTTATGTTTTTATTCCTCAGTCGCAATGCCAAAGCCCTTTGTACTGTTTTTGCAATATATGAAAAATATGTATTTGCTCAGTTTAACTAAGTGTCCCAATTTTTGCCAAGAGGAAATTACTGTCCTCATCACATCTGACCATTGACTTGTGAAAATTTTTATAGGGCAGTTGAACACTTCATTGAACTACGTTATCCTTGTAATTCATATTTTTTCCAAGAATTATGGTTTTCTCCCTTTTTTGTCTTAATGATA
The DNA here is from genome assembly GCF_021613505.1 of Equus quagga. Taxonomy (NCBI): domain Eukaryota; kingdom Metazoa; phylum Chordata; class Mammalia; order Perissodactyla; family Equidae; genus Equus; species Equus quagga. The sequence continues at coordinate 25,708,022 of NC_060288.1, read as the reverse complement.
GAGGTAAGACCAATTATGTCCCCTCTGAATTTGGGCTTCTTAGCTTTCAGAGAAAAGTGTCCTCTATACCTCTATTATTAACTGCATATCTTTCTGTAAGAATGACTTCAACCTTTTCGCAGATGAAGAGGTTAGGAATGATAAATGCTTCCTTCCGCGAGGAGACTATCTCCCGGGATGGACTAACCTGGGAAAAGTGTACGTACTAGAGACGTGAAGATATCCAAAGATACAGTCTCATTAACATGTAATGAGAAAATGTGAGATCCGAAAGAATCTAGAAAGGGCATAATTGATTCTATAGTGGAAGTGATGTCTACTCAGATTTAAAAAAAAAAATACACTTACAAGGACAAAATTATCTCCAAATATCAACTAGGTTAGGATCTAGAAACTTGCTCCCCAAAAGCTGTATACAGATACCTGAAGCTAAAAGCATATCTGTACTACTCTTGGTACCAGTTCATGTTTTATTTAGGCTACTCTGAAATGTGAAGTTAAAAGAAAGATTATGTGGAGTAAAAAAAAAAAAAATTCAGAAACGGCCGTAATTAGAGGGGTAATTAGGAAGACCAGCTTAATTCTTAATCTAACATTTAAACACTCAACATGATGATTAATTTTCATGTTTCTTTACTCTTTCAAATAAGAGTTATTTTAAAAAACATTATTGATTTGAGAAATGTAAGGCTTGCTATTTTACATGTATGTGAATTAGCGTTGGTGACTTTTGTCACATGTCGGTAATGTAAATGCATCGGGAAAAGAGGGAGATGAAACTAACATTTACTCTTGGATGCCTACTTTGAGCAAGCCAGTTGCGAGGCAGTGTGGTGGTGGGGGTGGGGGTGGATGTGGGTGTGTGTATAATATTTAATTTAATGTTCGTAGCCCTGAGGAGTTGATAGCATTAACCCTGTTTTCCAGATGAAGAATCTGTGGCATGGAGAGGTTAAATAACTTGCCCAAGGTCATAGGATTATTAAGTGGCAGTTAAAATGCAGATCTATCTAAAAGCTATGGAAAGAAAAATAATCCAAAGAATTCTGAAAGAAAGCCCACTTTATAATATCATGAGTACTTGGGAGACCACGAACAGTGTCTCGTTTGTCTTTGTGTGGCTTTCATTCTATTTCCCCTTCTCTCCTTTTCCTTTTAAGCTTCCTTTTTCCTTTTTGATGATTTACATTTCTCTTTTTCTTCACTCTTTCTAAAGCCGAAGCATGAACAGCTTAAAAGGTTAAGGAAAAGAGAGAATAGGGAGGCAGAACGATTGTAGTCTCTTTATTTTTTATGCCTCAAGCGTACAATGCCATAATATCCCCGGGCTTCCAAAAAAAGCAGTGAACGTGGTTACTTACTTAGCTCACGTTAATGGCCATGTGAGTACACACTGAAAATGTACGGTGAATGCAAAGTAAGGGCATAATTAACATCACAAACCATTCTAATAGGATTAGTCTATGACCAAATGAGGGAAGTGATTCTAAATCATTCTGTATTGTTCAGCACAATTCTTTTTTGATATCAGGTATAAATTTAACTGCATGTTGTAACCACTGACAACCTATCATAAAGTTTTTTTTTAAATCAAGAAATGTTGTTTCACTCTTGTTCCTTCGTTAACTGTAACACTATTTAAGTCTTATTTAAAATATCATGCTTATGTGGTAGACATTGTTAGTATAATTTGGAAAAAAACTTAGTTGCTTGCTAGTAGCAATGGATGCTTTAAAAAATTATTTTCAATGTTTTTAAGGAAAAAAATTATCTGTATGGCTTGAGGCTTAAACATAGATTTGAGGCTTAAAATACATTTAAAACTACAACATTAGAAATGAAATTTCATGTCTAATTCATAGTAGGTGCCCAGGAAATGAGCATTGAATGAATATTCTAATAAATAAAATATTAATATGAACTAAACAGCCATACAAGTCAAAAGCATGTCAAGGAAAATTCATTATCTCCAGAAAAACAAATGCAGATATTAACTTACAGGTATTATATGGATTTTAAATTGTTATCCTTCAAAACGCAATAATGTATTTATTGATCTTGATTTTATGACTTGTAAAGTGTAATATTTTTATAATTTTCTGAAAGTTTAATTTTAAAATTTAATTCATTAACTCAGTACCCTCTCAAATTAAATTTTTTTTTCTTTACAAAGCTTAAGAGTTATTCTGAAAGGATAGCTCTCCAGGTCCCAATGCTTAATGCAAGAGAAAATGATAATACATTTTTTTCTGTTTAGTGTCTTTCCCAGTCTAGATGGACCACTGACTGGAGTCTCATTGTTCCTAGTCCATTAAGAGCAGCAGCAGTTTTAGCCCACTTCTGCAGCCTTTCTTAGGAATGTAGAAATCTGGCTAGAAGGCACAACAACCTCCCTGCTTCCTAGTAGACCAAGGATTCCTATTGTCGGATGCAGTGGGCATGAAAGCAGCAATTTTACAGCACAAAAGCTCCAATAACATTTACTTCGGTTGGCTGAGATTGAAATGCACACAGGCACTGCTCAGTCTTGGTTGCTTAAGCACCAGCTTCCCTTGGCTTTTTGCCACTTTGTGCATTTCAAAGAGACAAGTCCTTTAAGGAAAAAAAGGAGTTTTCCTTGTAACTTTCACTGGAGTAAACAGACCATTCAGGCATAGTTTATTGCATTACAAACTCAACTATGCACACTCTTCCAAATTGAATGCAGCAAAGTAATTAGTGAAATCATTTGATCATTAGCATTCATAGGCATGAATTGTGCTATTTAAAAAATAAATTTTTTTCTTTTCTAAAGAACTGCTAAAAGCTTTTTATTTGGAGAACAACAACTTATCTCTAAAAGTTTTTACTTACTCAAGTATTGAAGTTCCGGGTCCTCCGTTTTCAAATATCTCCTCCCCCTTCTCACTCTTCTACAGCCAACACTTTGTGGAATTAATTTGACAAATCATAAGTATGTGCATTACATTGCAAGGCAAACATTGAAATGAGGATGACCCATGCCTTTAGGATGAAGTGTTGACCAGACTAACCCCATGTTATTATATAAAGAATAGGCAGAGAAAGACATGACTGGTAGACATACAAAATAGGACTCATACTGAACTGGGAGAAGATGCACGTGCATTGTGTTCCTTTTCTTCCTCTGGGTTCCCAGAAGACAGGCAGAGAAAAGCAAGGGGGCTGCCCGTTAGGTTAGCATTTATTCCTGCAGCCAAATTTTATCATACATCTAATATGTGCTAAGGATGGTTAAATATGGTTACCAGACATTATCTCCTTTCTACAGGATTCCTACATTCTGTATCTGTTTTTTTTTTTGTTTGTTTTTTGAGGGGGGAGAACCTTAAAACAAAATTATAAAATCTCATGTAAAATGTAAATGAAATAGCTTTTCTCATTTCCACTCAGCATTCTCTCTAATGATTATCTGTTCATAAATCAATTCTGTTTATACTAGCGAGATCAAACTGCAAATTTCTAATGGATATTATCAAAACTGCACAAAATGATTAGCGCATTTATTAACTGGGCCCCTATTTACTGTTCATATGTCAGCTCTCATCACTTGTTTGTGTGAACTAATACTCCGAGCTTCATGAAAGTTATTATTGTCTATGAGTAAATTATAATATATTTGAATTTCTGCAATTGTGTTTATTTTTCACATTTTGTTAGATAAGGGAGGGCTCAGCTCTTTATTGATATTTTCAAGTTTCAGTATAGATATTTTCAAGTCCTTTAATAAAGGACTAGAGTCTTATTTAAGCTAACAAATGAGCCATCATTCACAAAGAACCCTGGGCAAAACCTTATTAATCCATGTGTTAATAGTCTTCCTTACTGATGGATTTGTCCCCTGCTCTGTTTAATCTGCATACGGTCTCCATTCAGCGATGCTCAAAGAGAAGCCACAGGGCACCAAATTATGGGAGTTGGAGTTCAAACTATACACTCTCCCTTTCTTCACCTTACAGATCCTAACTGCACCCCTGGACAGACACATGCATACTCACTCTTGCCCCCACCCTTGCACGCACCTCTGCTCTCCCCACCAACCTCCAGCTGCTGCACTGTCACCACCCAGCTGAGAACGAGAATCACTTCTGAATTGATGGTGTCCCTCAGGTATGCTTGAGCAGAAAAATGCTTCACCTGCATCAGAAACACTTCTGCCTGAATATCTGCACCACAATCACACATATTTACACTTCTTTCTGAGTAAATATATGTAACTCTCAAAATTTCCACAGGAGTTTGCCCGCCCATTGCTGAGTTGCAATCCTAGTTTACTCCTGGCTTGATAGGATTGATTCCACTTTTCCAGAGTAGTTAGAAAGAGAGAGAGCTTGTAGATATGCTTGGTAGGCTTTCCCTCTTTACCTTACATGCTTTCTTCTCTGGCTATGATCTGATTTCCCTTTAATGTATTGAGGAAGGGTTTAAATGGCATCTGAGGTAATCTTGAGTTTCTGGGTTACTTTTCACTAGTTTGCCCTCAAGTGTAGAAGAGAGAAGACTGGGAATGACCCTGCCCTGTCAGTCCGTGCCTGTAGCAAAAACACTTCAGAAAACAAGTGAAGCGCTCCTAATGAATTGTGCTTTTGGTTCTTTGAATCTGCACAGCATCTCCATCACGTTTTTACAGCTGGACTCTAGCTGTAATTGCTACTGGGATGAGATGCACAACATGGGGTGTTGAAGCTAAGTACTTACAGTGTTTTAGTGGGCAAAAATATATGGCATGGTAGGAGCATCAGGCTTCGTGAAATTCACACTTGTATATCTTCATGCTCCTCACCCATTTCTGACATGCTGTTGATTTGCCAGCAGGCACTCTACGCGAAGGTGATAAAAATGGCAATGCTGAAAGATGTTGTTTCTTAAAAGATACTGTACATCAATAGAGAAAGAGAAGTGGATTGGGCATGTAAATTCATAAAAAGCCTCTGTAGCCGTTCGTTCTTCAGTAAAGAAGAAAAAGAGAACAGTTTTAATCTTATTATAAATACGGTACAAAATGGCACACGTTAAAGTATTTCTCCTAATGTAAACAATAATTCTGTATTTCTGTAGTGTCAGCTCTCAGACCCCTTGTTCTGATTTGTCATTAGATATGAATCAGTTTTTATGCTTCTTCCAGAGGAGCATTAAAGCCTAATGTTTCCTTATTTGAGATGTTCTAATTCTAGAGGGGGTAAAATTGATAGTTTCACTAGAGACAAGTATCATATCGAAAATTATAATGTGTAAGAATAATCCAAATGCCCATGCTGATCCACCCTTATGGTTATTTAAGGCATAATCAATGAGGCTGGAACTTAATGCCATTCAGTTGGCATCGTAATTCTCCAGAGTCAGCTGTGACCAATCTAGTAAGATTATTCTTCATTTAACATTACTCTCTACATTTTCTATTTTGTTCTCTTTATTTCTTTTTTTCTTCATATCTTAGTTTTATATTTTGAAAATCAACCCTTATGTCAATCCAGGGAAAAGATTTTGTGGTGCTCACCTTAACTTATATCTTAAAAGCAGTTTATATATTTGTGTATATTAATTAATTCTGAGAATAATACAGCACGCTGGATTTAATTATGTAAATTAAATTTGTCAAAAGTGGTATAATGCAAAGAGTTCCCTAAAACCTCTGAAAGGAGTAATTTTCCTTGTTGCCATAGAAATGAGGAGCTCCTTGTTCTTTGGTCCTTACTCAGATCAAGCTACTTTTGTTTAATTACAATAAAATAGTAACCACTAATCAAAAGATCCTTTGTTCTATTTAGAATTCAAACTTTTGTTCCCTTGAACATATTTACCTGCCTTTCTAGGATTACTTAGTAATAACAAAGCCAGAAAATGGCAACATGATAGCCCTGAATTGAGAAGAAAAATGTGCACCTTATGCAAGTACCCTATAATAAACTTTACAATTTTCTGTTGATTTTTTTAATGCTCATGCATTGCTGTATTCTTTTCCCAAAGTTTTTTCACTCCACTGGTCACTTTAAGCTTTATTTCATTCAGAATTACTTTAAAACACATGCTTTGATTGACATTTGATTTGAGAAATGGAGAATTGGGAATTCTCATACATTCTGTCAAGAGTAACTGTCCTCACAATACCATACAGTACAATACACACACACACACACACAGAGCTTAATCCTGGCAACATCGCAGTGCACGAAGCTATTAGAATTAAGATTGCAGGAATATTTAATGCAAACATACACAATCACATATATTCACACACACACACTTCTATTTGTTAAAAATCAAAAGAGAAAAGCTAAAAAACTGAACCATGGAAAGGAAATTGGAATAATAATACATAGTCCACATTTTTTTCTCAAATTTATTCTTTAACATTAAATTGAGAATGGATTCCATTTGAAGGTGATTCAACCATTTAATATTTCAAAATTTTGGTTCTTCCCTGGAGTTCCTTCCTGTGTGCTTCTCCTGCAAACAGTGACTTTCCCAGTAATGCCAGCAGAAGCAGCAGAGTGAAGCTAATGCAGCCACTCTGCTGGGGAAGAGAGATATCCAGGGAAGCGAACGCAGTTTCACGTGTTCTTTCCTACTGGTTAATGCCATCAGTGGGTGGTCATGCCTGCTCTGTTCTTGAACAAAGGACTTCCTTCTCGGGAGCAGCAGGAATAAAACTGACAAGTATCACATCTGTTTCATGCTGCTTCTCCAATTCCCAAGGGCCGGCACCACGTATATAGTAGCAGCTCTGATGGCGCCACAAGGGAAACCAGGCAGTAGGGCATCATAAATGAACATCGCCTGCTCGGGTGAAAGAGAGAGGGAAAAGAAAATATTAAACAACTTTATAAAAAAAAAAAAAACAGCATTACAGAGGAAAAGTAAATGGGTAAAGATACAACTTGTCAGAGAAGACAGTGTTTTAGAGATAGTCTCTCCATTTGATATAAAATCTGAGTGTTGACAGACATATATATATTTATTTAAAAAATAGTAAAGGATAGGGTGCATCTATCTTTCCATTTTTGTGCAAAGATCTGGGCCCATATTCAGAAAGCATAGTTTAATTTGGAGGACTCTTCCAACTGGTTGTGTCTTCTGGCTCTTGCTGTCACTCTACAAATGGAAAGAGAAGTGGTTGGCACATTTAAGAGCCAAAGAGGATTTAACAATTATACTTAATGAACAAATGGGACATCAGGAGATAGACTCAAACAACCTAGGTAGAAACTGGATTGGCTGATGGTTGTAAAACTCTGTAGGTTTATTTAAAATTGTTGAATTTATGAACTCAAATTTCAAAATTAAAAATTTTATAGTACATTGATGATACTTAAGTAAAAGTATTTTTAAAAATTAGCTCATCTCATCATAGTTCTTTACAACTGAAAAAAATGCTTCCAAATGTTTAATGACATAGGAAGATGCTCATGACAGGATGATACATGGAAAATAGCAAAACAGAGCTATATAGGATGATCTCAATTTTGACTGTATTTGTATAAGAAAAAAGACAGGAAAGAAATAAACCAAACTCCCTCTGGGTATATGGATTATGGATAGATTTTGTTTTTTTCTTTTCCTAGTTTTCTTTATTTTTCTATAGTTCTGTTTTTCCGAGTTTTTATACTGAACATGTAATATTCTTATGAAGAAAAAATAAACATTTTAATGAGAAAGTTTTTTATCAGTACCTATCAAAATTGTTTATGTGGGTAAGCTATGACACAGTGTCTCATTTCTCTGGATGTATCCGATAGAAATAGTTATATAACTGAATAGAAGTCTAAGTAGTAGGTGGACCTTAGAAGCAATCTCAGAGCTCATCAAAAGGGAATCTATGCTATGTAATAATACTATTCAATTGTTATTTTAAAAAGAACTGTAAAGGGCCGGCCCCATGGTATAGTGGTTAAGTTCAGTGCGCTCCACTTTGGTGGCCCGGATTCACAGATTTGGATACCAGGTACAGACCTACACCACTCATCAGCCATGCTGTGGCAGTGACCCATATAGAAAGTGGAGGAAGATTGGCAACAGATGTTAGCTGAGGGCAAATCTTCCTTAAAAAAAAAAAACTGTAAAAAGTATGTGTAAGGAATATTGTGTATATATATATGTATATAAACAAGAGTGTGTTTGTGTATTTGTGTGCATGTGTATGTATAAATATATACACACTAACTTGAAAAGATATCTATGCTGTGTCGTGGAGTAGATAAAACAGCAATTTGCTAAACTAAATATGAAGACTGATTGCATTTTCAAAAAATCCATGTGTGTGTCTAGGCAAACTTAGGCTATATAAGAAACATGCTGTCTTTATTGTTTTAAATAAAATAAGTTAATCTTCAGCCCCCGTTCCATCAGATGGTGGAAACTCTTCAGATAGACCTAGTCAAATCAGGATTTCTTACCAATTTCCTAATCCCATCCTAAGAATAGGTTTATATTAATGTGACATTATGATGAGTGCTGTGGATTGAATTACGTCCTCCAAAATTTGTGTTGAAGCCCTAATCCCAATGTGATGGTATTTGGAGATAAGGCTTTTGGGAGATATTTAGGTTTAGATGGGGTCATAGGGATGGAGCTCTCATGATGGAGCCCTCATAATGGGATCAGAGCCCTTAAAAGAATGAGGAGACAACCCAGAGCACTCTCTCCACTATGTAAGAACAGAACGAGAAGGTGTCCGTCTACAAGCCAGGAAGAGGATCCTCGCCAGGAATCAGATTGGCTGGCATCTTGATCTTGGACTTCCCCAGTCTCCAGAACTGTGAGAAATAAGTGTCTGTTGTGGAAGCCACCCAGTCCATGGTATTTTGTTATAGCAGCCTGGGTTGACCAACATAATGAGAAGCATCTGGTTTTCTTGCACATTTCATCCATTGAAACCTATCAGTATCTTTTTGCTCATGAGTCTGTTAAAATCACTGCTGCCTCATAAGTCCATACTAATCACAAGACCTTTTAAAATTCTGGCCCTCTCTCAGTGATTCCCATGGCCCTTTGATTTACAGAAAATATATGGCTACCCCAGATGTCACATCAGGCATAGTGGGGATTGGGGGCAGGAATCGGTTGTCTCTTTGAGGTTCTCTCAATTTCATCTGCCTAAACACACTACACAGCTATCTTTATTCTCATGCTACTTCACCATGCTGGGAAAGGGGTAAAATCTTGCTATTCTTCGGTCCATCTTTTGTTTCTATTATTGTATCCAACTTGTTGGGGGCAGCGAGCATCGAGCAGGGCTCCTTCTCAACACATCAACACTTTGCTTAATTTTCTTCTCCTTCAATCATGCAATCTTAATCAAGTACTATGAGGGTTGCGGGGTGGGTGCTAGAAAAATTAGCACTGAGTACCCAAGAATTCTTCCAGGAACCTTCTGTTTCTTGCTTAAGTCTAAGCTTTTAAAATGAAAAATCAAGAATTTATTTGATTATACTCTGTTTTTGCTTTAACAACTTTTTCCTAAGGCATTACGTACTCACAAAATATGAAGAAGGATCCAAGGGAAGAAGGCAGTGGTGGTGATGGTGGGGAACCTTGATTGTTATTACTCTGGTACAACTGGTTATCTTCAGAATTTAGGATTAGAGAGGGGAAGGGAAGACCTCACTTTTTACGATATATAATTCTATAATATTTTAAAAATAGTAATCATCTCCTTTAAATAAAAAATTAACTACTTCCATAAGTTTCATATCAGTGATCCTTATTACAATACTATGACGTAGCTAGGGCGTTGCTATTACCCCCATTGTAACAGATGAAGAAGCGAAGTCATTCACACAAATCCTAAGTATCTTTGGTCTTGGACAAGTAAGAAAAAATGAGTGATAGGGGCCAGCCTGGTGGCATAGTGGTTAAGTTAGCGTGCTCTGCTTCAGCGGCCTGAGGTTCACAGGTTTGGATCCTGGGCACAGACCTAGCACCACTCATCAAGCCATGCTATAGCAGGATCCCACATAAAACAGAGGAAGATTGGCACAGATGTAGCTCAGGGCCAATCTTCCTTAGAAAAAAAACAAAGAGAGACAAACATGTAATCAGTGTCTTTGGTGTATAAGGCATGTGCTAGGAAAGAAGCTATTACAAATGTCTTCACCATACCTAGTGTTTCTTTAAGCCCTTATTGAGTAAAGAGCATTTCCCAGGTTACTTTTTGGATGAATTTTTCCATTGAAATAGCTTGTGTCCATCGTTTCATTCCGGGTAGTATCTCCTTCATTCTGGTCTTCATGGCTTCATGTTTCAACTTCTCCCATCTCCTTCCTGGCTGCTGTTCATTCCCTCCGATACATTTTTCACATCAATTGCTTTTACTAACACATTGCTTGGATCATATAATCATGAGGGCCTTAGAATTGAAAGAGCCTCACAGGCAACCCCACCCATAGCTCAGGAATCTTTTTTAGAGAATCCCTGGTGTGCGATTTTTCAACCTTTTCCTGAACCCTTGGATAGGGATTAGCTATTTGAGGAGGCAGCTTGTCCTTTTTCTAGCCAGCTGTAAGTGTTGGAAAGTTCCTTCCTATGGCTCTGCTGAATGCCTCCCTTTAACTTCCATGCAAAGTGAGCCCAGTCTTTCTTTTAAACAACGATCTTTCAACAAATATAAGAATGTCTGCCTTGCCACCTCAATTCTTCTCTTCACCAGGCTGGGCAACCCCAGTTCCTTCCTGGTTTTTGTTCCTGTATCCCCGAGACACAATAATTCTTGACACATAGTAAACATTTAATACTCGTTTGTCTCATGAGTTAATGAATGGGTAAAGTGCCCTGTCATTGCAATATTGCTTTGGTCCCAGTTTTATAATCTGTAAAGGAAGGCATCAATACGTGTCTTCCATCTGGTAGGTGATCTGTAGTAGCTCCTGCAATGATATCACATCTGTTTCTATCTTCTTTTAGCTTTAAAGAAATGTCAAATGTTTCTACACCAGTGTAATTTTTAAATCTATGTTTATTCTCTCTCTCTGCTTTAATATCTGTTGTTTTTGAACAGCGCATTCTAGCATTACAGTTTAAATATCTTAAGTGAATATGTGCAATCTTATTTATCTCCTGTATCTGAAACATTTCCCATTCGGGTTGAGTTTTTACCCACAGTGAGTGAAAAGTTCCAGTTTTCGTTAGTATTCATATATAATTAGGCCATCACTAGAATGAAGTGATAAGCCTTCATTAATATGTTTAGTTATATCATTAGTAAAGACACTATATTGCACAATTTATAAAGTGTGCATCCTAAAGGAATAAGACTGAATTATAGGAGATATTCCTGGCGAAATCATAGTTTTGATTACCACCTACTTTTGCTTATTTATCATACTGTCTAGACTTTTTCTTTTTGCCTCCAAGATAATAAAACCAAAAAAGCTGGGAAAGTAATAAATCAGTTAATTCTTCTCTGATAATAGATGTTTTGGCTGTGAAGATTGAAGCTATAAACTAAATTAATAAGTGATTTTCATCATATCCATACTCAGTTATCACAAATGATCAAGAATTTTCTATAGTTGAATTTCTTAGAATTATTATTCAGAAGCAGTGATTTTAAGGTTTCTTCAAGGGTATAAAGAAGTGTTGTAAGCATGTTGGTTATTCAACAATAGAATTTTTTAAAGAAAGATATAGAGCCAAATATCTCAAGAAATGGTTTTAAATTATTATGTACCTTTGAAATCTTTGTCTCTCGTACCAATTGTCATTTATCAGTATGTTTTCAAACTTTCTATCTTAAATCAGTGTCTGTTTATATAGTGGCCTTTTAGGCATCCAGATTATTAAGTAAAACACTCAGAAAACACATTTCCTGCTTGCATATATAAATGGATGAGACATCTAGAGTTTTCTGCTTTAAAGAAAATTCTTCTTGGCATTCTTTAAGAAGGAAGAGAGAAAGAAAAAATAGTGGGATTTTCACATCTGTTAAATAATCATTAGTATGTAGGATTGAATTCTATCATCTTTTTCAGCTTAAGACCAGCTGTTGAAGTAAACTTGAAGGCCATTTAATTATTGCATATTTCAATAGCTTGTGGAGGATTCGGTTACCTAGTTCCACCACTCTGATCAAAGGAACTCATTTACTTTGTACACCATTGTTATTGAAAGCATTCCTCATTTGATTGTTTTGCTTCTGAAATGTTCTATGAAAGGTCAGACAGGGTGTCTTTCTCTGATTTCATCATGCCTCTGAGAATGACCTCTGCTACCAATTATGTGTTACTTGGATGGATGCTGAGATACCCCAGGGCTTCTTTGCCTTGGCCTCTGTACATGTTTGCTTTTGTCATTTGTATTGCTGAGTCAAAGATGTTTTAGTGTCCGTGTGATATTGGGAGTCAGTGAAAAACAAATTTAGAAAAGTGAACAGATTTTCTCTGTTTGTAACATGATTTGGCAGTGTTGCCAGAGACACATTTGCCATGAGTTGTGCATCCTAATCAAAGGCTTTAATTATGTGGAGGGTCTCTTCGTTGTTGGCTTCGTGACCTTTGTAACCATGGAATAAAGTCCTAACCTGGTGTAACATACAGCTCAGGGAATGAACCAAGCTAAACCAATGCATAGACCTTTGGCCCTTTGCCAAGAGACACTATATGAATGACTGATTATGAAAATCAAATCTTGACTACTTCCAATGGATCACAATACTGAATTATCATGCTGGTGTTAGGTTTATTGCTTCCTTCTCCCAGACCATAAGGTACTGTGTCAAATAGGCAGACCATGCAGCTAGCTTGTGAGCTCTTCCATTTGGCAAAATGGATGCTCTGCCTTTGAAGTTAGGCTACCAATATGATTTTACAAAGATATATTCTGTTTGGAATATGTTCTCATGTCTGCACAATTAACAAATTTTGGATCTAAAGTTATTTTCTCAAATAGTGGAAGTGAAAATTTCTTTGAAATCTTTTTATAGCAGATGTACAATAAACTTCTTACCTGGACACTGTTCTTTTCTATAGTATTTCACTACTTTCAAGATTCAATTTAATGATATATATAGTGATATATACATATATCACAATATATAGTGATATATTTTAAAACTTAGAAAGGCCATATTCTTCTTTACTGTGATGAAAGTTTTTTCCCCTAAAGGTGTATAAAAGAAATGAAGCCTACATTACTCCATACCACAAAGGGTACATGGAAAGGGAAATAAAATAATAATAACTTTTAAATGAAGAGGTAAATGTAAGAGACACAATATAGTCTATGCGCTTGAAATCTAAATTTGGTATTAGAGCTCAAAATGGAAGATGCTTTTAAAGATTTGTTTACCCTTTTTTGGTGATAGAATGACTTGTATATTAAAAGTTTTAGTAGCTTGGCTCTATTGTCAAAATATGTTCAGAATCCAACAATTTCCTATCATCTATACTGCTATCATGCTAGCCTTAGCTACCGTCATCTCGCGCCTGGATTTCTGTAGATTCCTGTCTGGCCTTTTTGCTTTCACCTTTGACACCCCTCCCCATTTGTTCGCAACACAGTGGCCAGAGTGATTCTTTTAAAGTATAAGTTAGATTATGCCACTTATCTCCTCAAAACTCTCCACTGGCTCCCCATTTCACTCAGAGTACAACTCATCTTTATAATGGATACAAAGTCCCATGTGGTCTGGCTCCTCTTATCTCTGAACATCCTCTCCTCTTCTTCTTCCCCCCTTTTGTGCCACTCCAAGTACGTTGATCTCCTTCTTCTTCCTGGAATATACCAGGCATGCATTTATACTTATTAGTCCTTACTTGGAACACTCTTCAACCAGATTTCTCCCTGTTTAACTTTCTCAAATCCTTCATTCAGTCTTTGCTCAATGAGGCTTACCCCAACGTCCTTGTTTAAAATGGCAACTCATTCCCCCGCTCCACTCTCTGGAGTCCCCCTACCCTACTCTTTTTTTCCAAAGCACTTATTGCCCACTAAGTTACCATATAATTTACTTTTTAATTATCTTTGTTATTTACTGTCTTTCCCCAAAATAATGTAATCCTCAGAAAGACAGAGGCTTACTCTGTTCACAGGAGTAGCCCAAATGCCTAGAGCAGTGCCTGGCACATACACAGTAAGTACTCAAATATATTTCTTGAAAGAATGGATTGAATCAAAAGAACTAGTAAAGTTGAAGAGTGGGTTTTAAGGGAAAGATGTGAATTCGGTATTGTCCTATTAAGTTTCAGAAGTAAGCAGTAGAGCTTTGGAAAGAGGATAAGGGCTGTAGATGCAGTTATGGGAGTCATGTGCATCTAATTCATCAGCAAATCCTGTCAGCTCTGTCTTCAAGCTACATTCAGAATTTCCCACTTTTCACCACCTCTAGCACTATCACATTCTTATAAGCCACCGTCATTCCTCACCTGGATTATTGCCTACCATCCCATAACTAATCACCTTGATTCAGCCCTTACTTCTCACCATATTTTAAGCTCAACAGTGTGAGTTGGAAGGCAAGGATCCAGGGAAGAGGAACACCAGAAGCTGCAGAAGAGAGGAAATAATTGATGAAGAGGTATCTGAAAGTAGGTTGGAGAAGCTTAGATCAAGAATAAAAGTAGAGTAACAAAGAGGAGGGCTGCCTTTTCTTTGGAATTGTTGGGAGTGTCTTAAGACCAAGAAAATCTGAGTAACCTTACTCCGCTAAAGTCAAAGAGACTGATGACACCAAATATCGGAAAGGATCTAAAGCAACTGGAGCTCTCTTACACCACTAATGAGGATATAGTATGGCACAGACACCTTGGAGAACTGTTTGACAGCTGTTTACAAAGCTAAACATCTACCATCTGACCCAGTAATTGCACTCTTAGATATTTACCAAAAAAGACTTGTACAAAAATGTTTATAGTAGCCGCATTCATAATAATCTAAAACTGGAAACAACTCTAATATCCATCAACGGGAATAGATTGTGGTATATTCATACAAGTGAATATTATTAAACAGTAAAGAACAAACCACTGCTATTCACAACACTATGAATACATCTCGAAAACATTATGTTAAGCAAAAGAAGCAAGACATGAAAGAGTACATACTGTATGATTCCAACTACGTAATGTAAGAACACACACAAAAATATATACGTGATGACAGACATCAGAGAGTGGTTGCCTGGAGTGAGGGTGGGGGGAGGAGGAAGGGAATTACCTGGAAAAGGGCACAAGGGAACTTTCTGGGTGAAGGAAATAATAACTTCTTTTGGGTGGTACTTAGTTGGGTGTACACCATTGCCAGACTCATCAAACTAAACATTTAAGATCTGTGCACTTTATGTTAATTATACCTCAATAAAAACATTCATAATAAAAAGGCGTGAGCATGTATTGTGAGATTCTAAGAGAAACAGGAAGGAAAATGTGAGAACTCAAATGCAGTGGCTCAAATCTTCTTAGAAAAGGAAGATACCAAAGTCCTTTCCTGAGTTTGATGCATGAGTGATTAGATTGGAAGATGAGAAAAAGCTTAGAACAGCTCCTTCAAGGAACGTGACAGGAAGTCAACAAGAGAAAACACAGCATTGATGAGCAGAAGTGAGGGCCCGCCTGAAGCAGACAGTATGACTGCTGCTAAGAACCAGTTGGCATAACTTTGTGATTAGGGGCAAATAAATTAGATAACCGCTAGTTAGGAAGACAGGGAGACAGATGGAGTCCAGGGTGTTGGTGTCTGTCTGGGCGTCTTCTCAGGAGAGGTGAGGTTTGAACTTTGCCTCAAAGAATAAATCAAATTTTACTAGGAGGAGAAGGTACAGGTGGGATATATTGGGTTAAACAGAATGTATTATTAACAGAAACTCCACTTGTTTCTTTTTTGCTTTCTTTGACTTCTAGAAAATTTACACACACATATATGGTTCACATTATCTTCTTTCGGACAGTGCTGGCCTTGAGGCATGGAGATAAGTTAAACCTTTGCCATAATTGAGGCAAAAGATGATAGATGCCTGGACTGGGACAATGGCAGTAGGGAAAGAGGTGCAGTAAAATTCAAGATCTCTTTCTTAAGCTGGAATTGACTGGCCTGGGTTTGTGATTACATTTGGTGGGGCAAGGATGAGGCAGGAGTACGAATCGAAGATTGCTCTGAGATTTCTGACTTGGATAATATGGGTTGGGATGGTATGCTATCTACCACATTAGAGAAAGTGCGGGGAAAAAACCACAGATTTGTAAGGGGTTTAGGAAGAAAGAGAATAATACCACATATTGAGTTCCAGGCACTTGTCATATATTAAATCATTTTAATGTCTACAAACGTGTAAGAAATTAAGACCAGAGAGGTTGTTAACTTTGTCAAATATCAATCAGCTAGGAAGTGGTAGAACTAGGATTCAAACCCACACCAGTGGTGGTTCTAAATGATTTAGAAATTTGAGAAGGGCCAATGAACAAGTCATAGTTTGGGTTCTGTAAGTGGCGAGGAATGTGCTTATCCTGTCACATTGCAAAAATGCTGTGTACCATAATCATCATTTGTTCTAAGAACTGACAGACTAATCTGGAATACAGTAATCAAAAATGGCAAGATTCATTTTTGGGGAATGATTCTTAACTAAGTGCAAAATTACAAAATCTATAACATTTTATAAAACAGTTCCAAACAAATACGTGTAAAGGACAGAGCTGGTAGAAAGTACTCAATAAATAATAACCTGTCATTGTACTTACTGTCTTAGAAGTGTAAAGGCACAGATTATGAAGATGAATCTGTATTATCACAAGGACAGGCTCTATTCATGTATTTTTTTAATATTTATAAATCATACTTTGTTTTCTTTGCATTTGCTTCTCTTTTAAAATATGAAGGATAAGAAAAATAAGAGTTAACTGAGAATTCTAGTTACTTGGGTTAGATTTTCCTGGTAATATGGTAATTTTGGTAATACGATCTATGTTTCCAGACAATATGAAGTTCCACTGAAAAATAACTTTGTCAGAAACGATCGGTATGAGCATTTTAAGAATGTGTATTTTTCCCCAATGTATATAATTAACACACCAGACTGCAAAATTTCAGACAATGTGACATAATTATGAATTGCTATGAAACAAAAACCAAACACCATCCTGGCATACAGCAATTAGGAATGATGTGACCTGCTTTAAAACAAAGACTTTGGACCGACTCTGGCATGAGTGGCAGATTTGCACACAACAGCATTTTTATAAACAGCCACAAACCAAAGCTTAGTCTTAAAATGAGAACGTTGTTGTAAAGACAGTTGCTTATCTATCAAATTGGTCTTTTCAGCCACCCATAAGTAGCTGTCAATCTGGAGGAGCATATTTAAGTGCCGACGATAGCAATAACATACTTCGGTGCACTGAGTCACTTAATCTAGCACCATCGTGGTAATCCCAGGCACAGGTCTATGTTTAATTAGTAGTACTTTCAGAAATGCAGTACCCTTGAATAATTCCAATAAGAGAGTTGACCTTAATGATGTGGTCAGTGTTGAGAAGCCTACCTCTTTGCAGATGGGTATCCCTATTTTCAGTGACCTGTAACTCTTCCTAAATTTTACCAAATTGATATCTCAATCACTTCTATTTAGAGCTAAGAAGAAAAAACAAAATCAGAAGTATTCAGGCTAAAGAAACTTCTTTTTAGTGGCTTTAAAAGACAGTGGAAATGGTTGCCCCTGGGTTTGACAAAGAAGCTTACATTCATGTACTAACTCAGATTCATTGTTAGTAGCTGCCCGATTTAGGATTTTGAGAAATTTTGGGCGTCGAGAGCGCCATATACATTAATAATATCAGTCAAGGTAACAGACCTACGGTGGCCGTAAGGGAATGGGAGGCGAAGTAATGAGGGCTTCATATATTTCATCTCTGTTCTGAGGGGTGGCTTTGCTGATTTTGCTTAGGTCAAACAGTAATAAAAACGATCATTTATTGATCATCTACTATCAATTGCAAATTGTGCCAGGTATTATTTCATTGAATTTCATTCTCCTTGAACTTCCAGAGGTAGCAGCTGTTTATCCACATTTCCTGCATTAGTCAGAGGGTCAAACCCAAGTTGACCAGATTCCAAAGACATTGCTTGTATCTCAGTATTACTGAGATTCAAGTAGGACTCACCTGAATAATGAGACTTTTTGGAATATAACCAAAAAGGAGTGTATATGCTCACTAATGAACTAAACATGTTTCTGATATTGACACATAAATTTATCAAATCAATTTAAGACATTCATTTTGAATAAATTTCAGTAAAGCGTTTTGACAAGTTTGTAAGTATATTCCTCTGAATAAACATTTAAATAATGCCACCGAAGCAGAAGGCGCAAATTTAACCACTCAGCCACGGGGCCGGCCCCTCAATCATATTTTTAGGAGAACATCACAATAATATGATGATGAAATTATGTCACATCATCAGAAATCACTATTTAGAGAAAGAAAGAAGGATATAATAAAAGTGAAAAGAATTAGTGAAAATCCAGTATATTTGTGTTTTAGCCTTTTCCCACATTGAATGAATGCCACAAATATTTATGACTTCAAAGCAGTTTATTTGTTAAAATTTCTGAAGATTTTCTCAAGGATTTGAGATGGGTACTCGGAAAGCAGATATAGCCAGGGGAGTACTGAAGCTTTATATCGGAATTAAGTTTTCTGTGTGATTTAATATTAAAAAAAGCTTATTTATAGTTTGTTTCCAGATATTTGCAAATGTTATAATGTTTTATTTATTAATAAGGAAAAATACTGAGATTCATATTTCACACTTCATTGAAATGATTGCACTTTAGCAGAAATTCTTTTCACATTTGTCATTATTTATTACTACTTATTTTTTAGAGCTGAAAGCATGTATTGTTGTTCAGGAATAAAACTTAATGGATTAACTCCAATAAAATACCAACAACTAAAACGAATTCTTCTTAAAGGCTTTTAGCTTAAACTATTTTCCATTTCATTTCAAGCACAGAAAAGTATTTTATTCTATTTTACTTTTAAATGTTTTTGTGTGAGGAAGACTGGCCCTGAGCTAACATCTGTTGCCATTCTTCCTCTTTTTGCTTGAGGAAGATTGTCACTGAGCTAACATCTGTGGCACTCTTGCTCTGCTTTATGTGGGATGCCACCACTGCATGGCTTGATGAGTGGTGTGTGGGTCCATGCCCAGGATGCAAACCAGCAACCCTGGGCCACCAAAACAGGTCACTCGAACTTAACCACTATGCCACCGGGCCAGCCTCCCAGAAAAGTATTTCACCAAAATGCTTAGTTTTTGAACATGCTGCTGCCTCCATTTATGACTCCGAGTGCTTTCTCACAGTTTATCCAGTCTCATAATTTATTATTATAACAAACTTGACAATTTAGTTTGGTTGTGTGAGGCTAGAAATTTATATTGTTTCGTATGCCTTTTTTCAATCTTTTTAAATGAGTAGTCATGTCAAATTGATCCCCATAACATGTGGATTTCTACTGTTATCAGAATTGCAATTTACCGCAGCTTTATTATTTATCATTTATTTATTCATTAATTTATTCTCCACTTTATTCCAGAAAGGATACTCATAGGAAGGGTTGACTCTGGATTATTTTCATTTGGTATGCATTACTTCATGCATTTATTTATTGCCATCTCTACTAAATTGTATTTATGAAACTTCTGCTTTATTTTTTCCTTGCTTTAGAAATGAAGGCAGCATCTTTAAGCAAATGAATTCTCCTGAGCCATTATATGAATAATTATTTAAAATGTTAAAGCATTGCATTGAGACATTTGCAGGTGCTATCTAGATATTTTAACTCAAATTGAACGTATAGTAAAATATATTATTTTTGCCTTTCCGATAATAATTTCAAATGATACATATAGATGAAACATTAATTTTAAATGACAAATAACCTATTAATACACCTAAATTTCATTACATTTTTGTTCCGTGTTCTCTTCCCCGACCCTGCCACTGCCCTGCAAACCCTCCCTCCCCAAAAGATTTGGTAGTGAGGACATGAGCTTCTCAGTAAAACTTATTTTTTTTTTTCAAAAAGGAAAATCTTTGGAATGCAACTGCAGATGGTAAATTCTGCTCACCGACATAGAGCATATGTTTGCTTTTTTTAAGATGACTTTACAGATAGGCCTTAAGTCAGGCTATCTTTACCCAGGTTATTTCCCTAGTTTATGCTAAACTTGAAGCTAACACGAGCTTCCTAGTTTTATAGTTTTGGTTTCATAACCACATTTTTTACCTTCTGAACAAATGGTAAGGAAACTCCCTTATTATTGAGGAAGGAATTAATAAGTTTATGTTTAAAGCTGGTCAGCATAGACATGTAGTAGAATTGTATAGAACAAATATGCACACACCAGACATACAAGTGAAACTGGGGAAATCTGATAAGAAAGTTGGATTATATCAATGTCAATATCCTGGTATTAGTTTTGCAAGATGTTACCATTGGGGAAACTGAGTAAGCATACCCGGATCTTTCTGTATTATTTCCTAAAACTGCATGTGAATCTACAATCACCTCAATAAAATTTTCAATTAAAAAGAGATACTGGTTGGCAAACTTTTTCTAAAAGAGCCAGACAGTAAATATTTTAGGCTTTTGCGGGGGCCTCAGGCAGCAACTATTCAAATCCATTGTTGAGTGCAGAAGCGGTCAAAGGTAAACGGATGGGCAAGACTGTGTTCCTTTGAAACTGTATTTACAAAAACGCGTGGTAGCGGGCTTGTAGTTTGCAGACCTCTGGTTTAAAAATAGACACAAGCGTTTAGGAATCTGTCTGCTACTACCTTCCAGAAAAGACAAGTGGTAACAAAAGCTTGTTATGTATTTATAATGCTGTAATTTGCAGCTTCTCTCTGTTTTCATAATTTTCTTAATTTGCATAACTTTCTACATAAGATACACAAATACACTTTCATTTGTGTTAGATATTCGACAGAGCGGTACTAGGTATCATGTTTCTCTGTTTTGGGAAATAAAAATAAGTTAAAGTTATTTGTCTTGGGAAAGTAAAAAAATCCTTAATTTAAAGTTCTTTGTCTTAGAAAAGTGAGAACTCATTTTTAGACAGAGCACGATATTAAAGGAAGAAATAGTATGGAATTTCCTAAAATTCTTATCTCTAAACACGAATAGTAATCAGTTAAAAGAGAGTATGGTTCTAAGTTGAAAAAGAGCCATTTTTTTTGTGCTCTCCCTTGTTTTTATCCATCGTGTCCAAGAGTTTTGAACATCCTCTGGGCGGGTTTATGCTGTGTTCAGTTGCTCTTATTTTCAAGATGTGATAAGGCGTTACCTAACCGGAATTCAACTTTAGATAAGAGTGCACTCAGGCTTATGTTTCACATGATGAAGAAAATCCTCTATGCAAGATTTTGAAATTTATTCAGTAGGTTTTTTTGTTAACTTCTGCTCTCTCTCCCCCCTGCCCCGTCATGAACATAGTTTTAAGAAATCAGCTTCAGTTCCCCGTCAATACCAAATTTCTTTCTCCCAGTATGTTTCTTTTTCCTTCTGTTTCTTCATCTGTTTTTAAGGTGAGTGGCTTGTGGAACACCTTGAATAGGGAATAAAAAAGAAAAGAATTTGCTTTAGAAAGACATATGTATTGTTTTCACTCAGTGCTGCGAAGTGTTACAAATAAAGATAGACTTTGCAATTTAAAAGAGGAGGCAAAACAAACCCTACAAGGCACTGGCGAGAAATAAAGAAAATTTGCAGTAACCCCAATTTAGCAGAAATAGAAGCCAATCCTGTATAGATTTCCAGAATGATTAGCATGCTTGGAGCCAAATAGGATTAATAGGATGAGATCTCATGATTTTTAAGTACTTTTAAAAGATGAAAGATATTTCTGAAAATACTTTAAAACTCTCTGCGTGCCCCTCCCTTTTACCTTACCCTTCATTTAGTCTGTTGATAAAGGTAATCAGTTTATTGTACCTCTTAATTATGTCTTGAATCTCACCGTACGTTTATCCCCATTTCCAGAGCTTTTGTTTATATACTCAATACAAATATTTACTGCGGGTATCTACTAACTCTCATCACTCAGCACTCACTCAAACACAACACAGACACACACACATACGCTCCACCTCCATCCTCCGTGCTGCTGCTGGAGTAATCTTCTTAAAAGGCATCTCTGACCTTGTCATTCATTTGCTTAAAACCAGTCAGCAGCTCCCTGTTGCTAGTACAATAATATGCAAATTATGTAGTCAAGACCCAAGGCGAGGCCCATCAAAATCTTTTCCTCCCCATCTTCCCAACTTCATTTCCTGTCTCTTTTGCCTTTCTCCTGCCCAATCCCGACGTCCACCTTTATGCTCTAGGCAATCTGAACTCTTGCTTCATTGTGCTCCATCTCACCTTCATGTTTTTGCATCTTTCCCAGCTGTCCTGAAAACTTCTCTGCCTGAAATATGCATTCCTCATGATAAGCAATATCTTATCAGAAAAGCCCTGTTTGAATCTTTCAGAATTGAGCGTATTTCATCACTCGGATTACTTAGCGGATAATATTTGATCAGCCAGCCCTGGTGGTCTAGTGGTTAAGATTTGATGCTCTCACTACTGTGGTCTGGGTTTGTTTCCAGACGGGGAACCACACCACCTGTTTGTCAGTTGTCATACTGTGGTGGCTGCATGTTGCTGAAAGCTTTGCCTTCAGTATTTCAAATACCAGCAGGGTCACCCATGGCGGACAGGTTTCAGTGAAACTCCCAGACTAAGACAAACTATGAAGAGGGACCTGGCCACACACTTCCGAAAAAATTAGCCCTGAAAACCCTGCAAGTAGCAGTGGAGCATGTCTGATATAGCGCTGGAAAATGAGAGGATGGTGCAAAAAGACTGGCCAGGGTTCCACTCTGCTGTACGCAGGGGCGCTACGAGTCAGAATCAACTCAAGGATACTAACAACAAAAAATATTTGATCTCTTTCTATGTCTGTATGCTCAAGAGTAGGAGGGAAGCTAAGTTTAGTAGAAAAAATCCTTTGGAGTCAGACACAATGGAAGCTCCAAAAGGACAGGAAAGTTTCTGTTTAACTCATTATTCAATTACTAGTACTTGGCAAGTACCTGAAATACTGTAGGAGTTCAGTGTATATGTGTTAAAACAAAACATGAATGACTGAGTAAATGACGGAGATAATTGTGTTTTACTCCTTGGAATTGGATGGGATATCAGCCCAGAAGGCATTTCTAAAGATGGTGAGGGTTTCAATGAAAATCCTCTCTTCTGTAGTATTGCTATGATGAAGGAATGAATTTCTAAAAGAATTTCAAACCATTCAGTAATAGCATTCAGAAATAGCAGTGGAGTAACCAACAGTCAAGTGGATCTACTATATTAACAACATACAAAATTTAATGAATCTGGGAGAAAATAATGTAAATTTTGGGAATATATATATATATATATATATTTTTTTTTTTTTTTTTTTGGTGAGCAACACCAGCCTTGAGCTAACATCTGTTGCCAATCTTCCTCTTTTTGGCTTGAGGAAGATTGTCACTGAGCTAACATCTATACCAATCTTCCTCTATTTTGTATGTGGGATGCCACCACAGCATGGCTTGATGAGCAGTGTGTAGGTCTGCACCCGGGATGCAAATCCACGAACCCCAGGCCACTGAAGTGAAGTGTGTGAACTTAACCACTGCACTATTGGGCCAGCCCTTAGGGAATATATTTTGTTTTAAAATTAATAGCTATGATTATCATGCACATAAATACAAATAGCTCTTCTTTTTTCCAGTTTCAACGATCTTTACGATTCCTCAAATACTCTGCAACCTATAAGATATCTCCCCAAAATATCCTCATATGTCAACATTTCTGAACCATTACCAACATAACTAAAACTTAATTTATTATTTTTTTAACTAATATATTGCTCATGCTATGGTAGGTGTGCAGTAAATATTTGTGGAATGAATGAATGAACCATTACCAAATGAATCTAGTCAGCTCCCATGCTTAGAAAGATGGTCCTCACGTCACAGCCTAAATTGCTGCTACAAGATCCTTGTACCTGGAAGAGCACCCAGGTTGATCTTCCTCCAACTTACTTTCTCATAATACATCCCTTTGAAGGAACTTCTACATGGCCTACCAAGTCAAGTACAAATGCTTCCATTTGGAGTTTAAAGTCATCAATTAGCCCCACTTGGCCTATCTGGAATTATCTCTCTTAACTTGCTTTCCAAACCAGTGTCCTACTCATTTCCAGTCTTCTCTCTGATCGCCTCTTTGACTTTCCTAATCTTTGCTTCTCCTTTCAAAGTTTAGCTAAAGGTTAGCCTACACCTTAAGCTTTCCAAACTAACCCCAGCACAGAGCAAATGTTTCCTTATTCGCTTTCCTCGTACTATGTTAGAGTGTTTTTGCTTGTTTTGTGTGCATTTGCCGGAGATTTGTCTTCTGGCTGCTTTCGGATGGATAAGTCCTATCCAAGAAGAGCTTAAGCTCCTTTAGGCCAATAAACCTGTCTTCTCCTTCTGTATCTCCACAGTACTTGAATATTATTGGGTAAATAAAATTTGAACTTGTGGCTTGGCAGCAACCAATTGTTGCTTCAAAAACGAGAATAAATTTATGAAGACAAATTTGTCGGTTGTATGCAGGACGGATTGTAGTGGAGAGAGTCATTAGGCGCAGGTGTCAGCATACCATTTTTCACAGGGTTTATACCTAGTCAGCAGACAAGGGTTTTTATTTAATAAACGAGAGGTAGAGAGGGAGGGAGTATAAGGGTCTAGATAGGGCGAGGCAGTGGGAATCCAGGGGCGGGGCCATAACCAAGGTACATTTTGAGTAAACTCAAAATAAACTTGATTTGACATAAAAGATCAAAGAGAGTGCGAGTCAAAAATATCACCAAACTTTTGAGTAGAAAATGGTGATTTCAGTGGAAAAGAGAAATGGTCGAGAAAGAAGATATGGATCGGCAGAGTGTACAGAAGGAGGAGGATGAACTGACTTTTGAACAGATTGACAATGCACATAGAGAAGACAAGCAATATGTTTCCCGTTAAAGTGTTTTAGAATAATAATGACGTTACGTTGGCTACACTGGATTTTAAAAATTGTATCCACAGATTTGAAAACTCTTTTTTTCCCCTGATGTGGATGTGCTATCTAGATGAATTTTCAGACATCATCCTTTACTCTGATCTTTCAAAATCACATTAGTTTATTTTAAAGCAAGGTGGTTATGGCACTCTGGTATAAAGAACGTTCATTGAAACATTCTTACTAGTATAATTTTGTTGTAATTCTCATTTCAAATTTAATGGATGGATGCCGGCTGCCAAGGAAGAGACATCCTGGGAACTCATTTACCTGTGAGAAGGCAGAGGGGCAGAGGCTGAAATCTTGATTCTTTTGAGAAAATTGCACAATGTTGAAGTTTGTTTTTGCTGCTGCTGTTTCTCTTGCTTTAAATAGGATGTAACTACACTCCAGGGCCAGTAAAGGACAAAAATCAAATCTTAATCAGTCTTGATGGTTTTTTCTGCTTTAAAAAAGAGGTTCAAATTCACTTTTAAGCATAGAGTTTAATGGAAGTAAGGAGAGACAAAAGTACTCTTTTGAGAGCTGTCATTCGTCTTAGCGTGACACCATTAATAATGGAGTGTAATGCTATTTTGGAAGCTTGGTTCTTTCCTTGTCTTTTTTCTGGTTCTGACTCTCTTCTGTATTCTAAATGAAAGAGGAATGAAGCTCTTAGAGGAAGGTACTATACCAAATCCACTGTCTCCTTGTGCACCACATTATCTCTGACCTCAGCTGTAATTCTTTGAAGAAATAACCCTTCCAAACTCCGTTCTTTTCTTTGCCTTCCTCTTTTATTGTGTCTCTTTTACCAACAACATTTGCAGGGTTCTTCACACAGTGTTTTTCTTTTTCAAAGTGGATGGAAACTAGATCATGACGTGGCTGTTTCATTGGGAGTATAACGTCCCTTTTTGACAGCTCCATTAGATCTGCCCGGTTATAAATCTTCATATTTCTGACTTGCCTTGAAATCAGAAAGTGTCTTCAATATGCTAGTCTGTGTGAGCAACAAGCATGAATGAAGTCATGGCAGACATCACAGCCTCTTCCACAAACTTACCTGCTTTAACTCCGTGCCAGGGCAAAATGTTTACCGCTCAACCTCGTATTCAGCTTTGATTGCTAATTATGTCTGAGACATTTTTGAATGTAAAGAGTGTCTCTGAGGTCGCTTTTTATTTTTATGTGTGCAGTAATGTGTTGTGTATAACTTGGATTTCGCGATCTTCATTGTTTGAAAGTTAATTAGTATTCTTTGTTAAAATACCTTCTCCTTTGCTTGAGTAATCGTTTAGTGGCATCTGTCTTTGTCACTTGATTTTGGTGACTTTTTTTAAGTCAAATTATATATGTAACGTGTGTTACCTCCAATTTCATTGACATACAAAAAGTCAATTACTAAACATGTTAATATAAATTATACTTTTATTCTTTTGTAATATTTTGTTTGTATAACATGCGTAAGGTTAACAAATTAAAATTGCCTGTCATTCTAACATAATAGGTAAGAAGTAAGAATATTATATGGGAAGCAGATATTATTTTGTTTTGAATATAATGTATGAAATTAATCCTGTCTGGATGCCCTCACAAAAATGTCAACATGGCAAAGTAAGAAATTAAAGAGTTAATAGTTCTTTATAAAGCAGAAGCCCATTAACTTTTAATAATGCTGTCTCAAATATTTGTCTGTAAATTGTGGTGATAATCAAAGATGAGCCTATGGGATTGTGCTTTGTAGTATTGTTTGATTTGATAACTCCGATAATCCCTTAAGAACGCTAGGAAAAGTATTTTATGCTTACATTAGCAACTATTGTGAGTTTGTAAAAAACCTGCCAATCCCAAGATGAGAAAAGGAATAATATCTAAGATCTCATATATATATATACACACACACACATTTGTAATCACTACTTTTACAGATTTCTTTACTCTATAATACATTTTTCTTCCTTATCATGAGAAAGAGATGAACTGGCTTCAGAAAATTAAAAATTGAGACAAAACACCGCCCACATACTAAAAAATGTTAAACTCTTTAGAAAACTGGAAAATAACATCCAAATTACTTTTTCATCTGTGTTCCGTATTTAAAATGCAACTTAGTTTCCCTATAGTAACAGAAGCCTTCTGTTACCGCTGAGGGGTTGTGCTCCCCACGCTGGCCTTTCCTAGAGGGCACTCTGACCCCAGATTCAAAATAACGTGTGCTTTTCTTCAATTTAAAATTGAATTTCTACAGTGCTTTGTTACGGCTAACGTTCCCTCTTCATTTTCTTCTTGAAAACATGCTGAAACAAAACGACAATAATAATTATCCCTATATAAATTAGTACGTAAAGCTTTGGGGTCATGTTCTGTAACCATTGTCAGAGTTCTCAATTTCCTGGAACTTTTTTTTCCTCTCTTGTAAAATAGGAATAAATACCAACAGCTTAAGGTGTATGTGAGAGTAAATAAAATAATGTATGTTGAGCACATGGCATAATGAGTTTAATAAGCTTTAATGAGTGTAAATTTCCCTTGTGGATTCCTCCCCCACATTCTGCCCCCCCTTTTGCATTTAGGATTTATAAAGTTGCATCAAGCCTAGATTTTTAGTAACTCCCTTTTAGATTTTTAGTAACTCCTTTCTATAATTGCTCAGTAAACCAATTTCCTTAGAGCTAGCAAAAAGTCAAAATAGAGAAAAAATATGTAGTTCTTTTTTTTGTTTGGTTTTAATGAAGAGCACACAGTATTTTGAATATCAGGGGTTAAAAGAATTGTTATAGACTGGATATGGACATGTTGGAATGCTTTAAAAAATCGATTCTAGCTAATGGAGAGAATGTTTTTAAAGTGAACTATTGCTATTCCTTCAGTGAACCACATACAGCAAAAAAATTCAAGTAAACATGGAAGGAGAGGCAAGCTCTTGCTTATAGAATTAATGAGAATTGCAGTGATCCGCCATGGGGAATTAGAATTTGAAAAACCTTTTCCATGTGCATTATTCCTTTATGTCTAGAATCAGATAAGTAGACTCTAATTTTAAGTGTGCATTTATCCAAACCAGATGAATATGCAGGGCAGCACTGGATAAGAATGTCAAGCTTAATGTTAATATTTTTATTCTCTTTTATAATAGACATATAGTTGGCAAAAGCCACATGTCTGTGAGATCTCTAAAGACCACAGCTAACTCAGGAGAGACGTAGCCAGCTTCATCTCACATCAGCTGTGGAGATATGACCCAAGAGAGACACATCCCAGAATAAGCCCCTTGTTATTGTCCTGTATGATGTTTTTGATCAGCTGTTTTATCTTGAGTAGATTTATATTTTGTAAAATGCAAAGTGATAGAGCAGAACAGCATGTGAGACTCAAAGTCAGCAACCAAAGCTTTAAACTGTATGTGTATGTTTACACACACACACACACACACACATACACGAAACACTACAGAAATATGGAATTTTTTTTAACTGGAAAAAAAGACCTCAGAAATCATAATCTGTCTCCCTAATTTTATAGATAAAGGGAACTAAGACTGAAAGAGTAGAATATATTACTGATAGAGCCAGGACCTAAATATGTTGGTTTATGTTCAAAGCAAAAAAAATCAAATATAAGAATTGTCTTTTTTTTTTTTCACTTGTATCCTTCTAATTTATAAGTAAGTGAGATTCTGTTGACTTTGGGTCTTTAATAAATGAAAATGACTTGTATTTGATGTGTTTGAGTTTCAAAAATTTAGAATTAATTTCAGGACACTAGATCCCTCTGAAAAATACATTAATAATTATATTTAAAAATAAAACATATACTTTTGCAGCACAAACTGAGTCAGCATTCAATAGTTAGTGTATACTATATCCACATACAACCTGTTTTCCTTAATAGGCAGATAATGCACATGCTTACTGATGAGGCTTTATGAGCTGTGTATATTTCGTACATATTTTGCATGTGTTATAATAAAGTAAGTTACAAGTTACGTAACAGCAAATATATTCAAGACTATGTAGGAATGCAACAGATGCAAGTAGAAGATTTTTTTATTGATAAGTAAATTCTAATAATACAAGTCTTACCTCACTTTTAAGAATCATCATGATTTTCAACAGGGCATATTTATTATAAACCCTAAGCAGTCTTTCTGAAACCTGAAAAAGATTTGTGAAAACAGCCTGCAGTAAAAATCACACACGCTTCATAAAACACTACTTGATAGATATCACTTGCACCATTAAGAACTAAACGACAAAGGATGTAATTTCAGTTCTGGCATGCAATATTAATCGAAAGCCTTTAAAACATCTTGCTGATGGGAACTATGACAACGTGACATTGAAGAATTATGAGCTAAAGACATCTAGCTTAATCAGATTTTCAAAGTAAATGCCATAAAACATAAAGTTGTTTCATTCATCTTTACATTTTCACATTTTGGTGGGAGCATCATTTTCTAGTGTGTTGCTTTAAGTGTGAAGAATACAAATTCAGTTCTTAAAAGTATGAGTTCAGTATACAGGATTGAAGCAAATTTTAGCCAGTTACCCTGCATACACAGGGAATTATTTCTGTAAGAATGTACATTCTTTCCATTTTTTACTCTAGTGAAACATTAGCCTAAGTAAACACTCTGAATGATATTAAGAGATAGTGTTGAAAAATAATTAGGTGTATATTAGGCTTTATAAATTTAGAAATGAAAATAGAATGTGTTTAAAGACCTCCCTGTAGAAAAAAAATTATCTTGTGGGCATACTCATACATAAAAATCTTCTTTGGCCAAAAAAAGTTTGGAAAAAATTTTTTATTGCTTTATTTGAATAAACGGGAAAAGTCTTTTATTTACATTAAAATAGCACTTCACAGTTTATAAAAATACTTTAATATACATTATCTCCTTTAGTCCTCATAGCACTTCTTTACAGGAGTGAATTTTACTACCATATTACAGATGGGGAATCAGAGAATTTGAAATTGATTATGAATATGAAATTGATTCACTCAAGTTATACAATTACTAAATTTTAGACAGGGAGCTTGAACCCAGGTGTTATGGACTGAATGTTTTTTTCCCCAAAATGTATATGTTGAAGCCCTCACCCCCCCCCCAGCCATGTGACTATATTTGGAGATGGGAACTCTAGAGAAGTAATTAAGATTAAATGAGATCATAAGAGGGAGGCCTTGATTGGATAAGATTAGGGTCCTTATAAAAAGAGATACCAGCAAACTAGCTCCCTCTCCAGCTTGTGAGCACACAGAGGGATGGCAGCCATCTGTAAGCTGAGAAGAGAACCCTCACCGGAAACTGATTCTGCAGGACCTTCCTCTGGGACTTCCAGCCTCTAGAACTGTGAGAAAATAAATTTCTGTTGTTTAAGTCACCTAATCTATAGTAATTTGTTATGGCCGCCCGAGCAGACTAATACACCAGGTCTTTTTTACTCTTTTCCACTGTAAATCCAATGCTCATTTACCTCTTCTATGGAAAAGTTTAATAAACTGGCACTAAAATATGTGTAGACTCATGAAATAAAAGATCAGAAGATCTGTGAAAGAATATCTTACTCTTCTGCTTCTCTTTGAACCTCTGTTTTGAGAGAAAGGTTTCTCGTGGCAGTTAACATCCTGTAGAAAGACGCAGGATTCCAGCCTCAACAAATCTTACTCACTACTATTTTTAAAAGGCACAGCAAAGCCTTAGAAATTGCACATCATTAATCTCCCAGACAACAATAATAGTACCTCACATTTCTATAGTACTTTGCAGTTTACAGAGCACTTTCATATACATGATCTCATATTGATATTGGTTTTCATAATATGTCTCATATTTAGCATTCTTTTCACTGTGCCATTCTGCTTTCTGGTGGTGCTCACTCATTGAAGCAACAGAAAAATGTGTATTGGGAAGAAGGTTTTATGCACACACGCAAAAGTTATATTGAAATTGTTAATGACAAAGAAGGGAATTCAGGTATGCGTATGTCATCTTAAACTAAAACTCTATTTCGCTTTTAATCAAAGAGCATCATTGCACGGTTTCCATTTAGCACATCACCCTCATTGCCCGTACCAAGAATGGGAAGGATGTAGTAGGTTCCACTGAAGTCTCTTGTATCTACATAATATTTAATGTTTGTGATAACACACATTTCTGCCTAGAGGCCATTATATGATTGGAAGGAAACTTTGAAAATTGGGTTCTATTTCCATGTAAGACATGTACAGATAATATGGACTCAAACTGCACATAATAAATGTAACATCAAATAATATGCTAGGGAAAAAATCAATGGCAGAGTTAATATTTTGGGGGAAACAATATCAGCAAGGTTGTGGGGTACTTTCTGTAGTTGCTGAAATATTTAAAATTTAAAAATCAGGAAAAGGTTCAGATAAAGTAGGCTGAATCTCTTTTTCATAAAATTGATTGATTATAATTTTTAAAATGTACTATCATTGTCATAATTTTTAAAAAACAGGTCGGTTTTCTTTTTAAGTTTGAAAGTTGCACGCTGACTTTTTACATAGTTATTTTCGCAAACAATTTTAATATTGAACTCTGAAATAAATTTAAATTTGATAAAAAATGATTTTCACTATATGTACCTTAAGATGTTACTAGTTACAACATAAGGTAATATAGATTGTTTATTTTAATAATGAAAATATTATTCTTACTATTTATAACATAAGACAATATGGTAAGGTATTTATGACATGAGTTTATGGTAGAGGTTTCATAATATTTATATTTAAAGTAAAGTAATTTTTTACTAAATGTCCCTAAAATGTTTTATATTTGTAATGTAAAATAATAGGATGGTTTTTAAAAAATACTTTAAATTTTTAATATTTATAACATAAGCTAATATGTTTCAAGAAAATATTATGTATTACCTAAAATAAAGAGAATTTTAAAGCTAAAAGGCTTTATAATTCATTGCATTACCTCAGCCTAGCTCCCCACCGCTATTTTTTTTACAGGGGAGAGAAATTGAGGCTCGGAGGTTAAGTGGTTTGTGTGTGGTTATGTTTAGTTAGTTAAAGCAAGTGTTTAACCCTTTGTCTCCTGTTTCCTTTTCTAGTACTATTTCCTCCATACCAGACATATTCTTTGTGATAAGAGTATGTTATCTGAAAAGCACAGCAGATTCTGTGTTTTTTTGCAATATTTGCTTTGCTCTTATTCTTTATGAACCACTTGTCACATAGTAGTAGCTGTTAGTTGCCTTCTAGCCTGTCTTTATCCATATTATAAATATGTACTTTATTTATATCGTGTCATATATTCCATTGAAAGTCAATAAAATATAATTGCACTAAAATCAAATGCTCATAAGGTAATGAGAGAGGAGAGAAGTGTTTATTGATTGTATGTCAGCAATTCTTCATTGTCAAGATTGGGACAGCTTCTTCCTTTTTTTGCTTACACTCTCGGGTAAAATATTTTAAAATGGGTAGAAGAATATCCTGAAGCATATAGTGAGACAATTTAAAGGTATTTTTTATCCAGTTTTCTGTGCATGTATAATTGATCAGTTTTACCTATGTTTCTGTAAGAAATGATTATGCAAAACTCAGAATTCCATAGAGGATCATGTCTGTGGCATTTCTAGTGTTAACTACATTAAAAGATGAACTGCTTTAACAAGCAATTTACATTTGTTTCCACTCACCGAAATTGGTTAGGGTGCTTGACATTTTAGATAACTGTATACTTTTAGTAGTTAAAGAATATCTTAGAATTCATAGGAGCCAGAATATCTTCAAAGAGAAGTTACTGCCATTCAAGAGAAGTTACCTTTTAAATAAGACAACCAAAAAAGCTGTTATCGTGTAACAAAAAAGAGAGCAGCAGGGATAATTCTTATGAAATGAGACAGAGATGAGTAACTTGGTGTTCTGTATAATTTGACAGCCATAAGCATGGTATTAGGAACTTTAGAGAAAGCTGGATAAGTAGCTCTAAAGAAAACTCGATTCTTGCCTTCTGGAACTCTTACTAGATGTATATTGAGCTTTCTCATTCTATCTTTTTTGTCTTTATCTTTTGTCTCTTTTATATTTAAGCACTCTTGCTCTTTCTGATGTCATCTGAGTGATTTTCCCAGATCTCTTTTCCAATCCACTGGTACTCCCTACAATTGTGTCTAATATACTGTGTAAACCATCCAAAAAGTTTCTAATTCCAATGACTGCATTTTTCTTATTTATATACATTCTACTTTTCTTAAACAGCCTCTTCTTTTTTCATGGTGTCTGATTTCTATGTTTTTAATTTCTAGTAAGTCTTTAATCGTTTTAAACATACTTATAGTTTTATCTGATGGTTATATTATCTGAAGTTTTTGGGGAGATAAAGTCCCACTGTTTATTTTGTCTGTAGATGTTAGCTGACGTGGATTGTTCCCTCTTAAATTTTGTAATTTTAGACTGTAAATTCATTGAAAGTAGGGTTTCATCTATGGAAATCCTATGTGATGTTGGTTGAGACCATATTCTTCTCAAGAAGTTTGCATTTGCTGCTGCTGGGTGCCTCAGGGAGGAGCATTGCTGACCCAGGACCACTTTTAATATTAATTTCTTGGCTTGGTGTTCCAGGACTGCATTGATAGTATAAGTTTCAACCTCATACTTCAACCACAGGGAAGCCCAGGCCAGTGTTTAAATTTTTCAGGAGTTGTTTTCTTCCCCATCCAGGGCTTAAAACAGCACAGCACGATTCCTCATTGTTCCCTTTGCAATGAGAAGTCTTTTGAAGTCTACTCGTAGACTGAGAGTGTGGCACTTCCAGGATCTGGGCCATATGTAGGGATCTCAGTAAAAATGGAGGCATTATCTCCTGACTTTTCTTGTACAGCAAAATGATTACAGAGACTGGCAAATCTCCTCAGGGAACTACAGTGTCAGCTCACATGCTCTCAACATTTTTTCTCTCCCCTTTGTTTCTGGCCCATCCGTTCTTTTCAGTTCAGATATATTAACATAAAGTGTAAGTTCCACTGGTGGGCTGAGATTGTTGGCTGTTCTGTTCACTGCTGTATCCTCAGTGCCTGGAACAGAGCCTGGCAAGAGTTAGACAGTCGATAGATATACTAAATGAATTAATCCAAAAGGTATTTATTATATTTTACCCAGGGATTCTGGATATTTTATAGAAAGGGAGCTGACCGATAATCTAGGTTGCCACATTGCTTGAAATAGAAAGCACAGTAGACTCTCAAAGAAAAAAGAATGCAAAGATTTAAAGATTCATACCTTGATGATTTCTTCTAATATTTCAAAGAATGACCTTAAAGACATTAAACCAAATTCTCACTAACTCAGTAAGTGCGGTAAATCAGTTCATCCGTGCTCACTTAAATAATACCCTCTGGGCAGTACAAGTCTTCCTTTTACATCTTCCCATTTATCTCTAAGGTTTTCCATACCCAGATGTCTTTATGTAAATAGCCTTACAATCAATTGTCTGATGACGAATTGATAAGAGCAGTATTATTTACTTATATACTATGTTATGATTTTTAAAAGCAAATTTTTTGTTTTCATTTGATTTGCATTCAACTGTCTGAAATGTTTAAGTGACAGACAATTTGTGGTTAGAATTTTTACACAGTGCCATATTTTAACTAGAGGCTTACAGAGGTGTATAAATGGACAATTCACTTCCAAACACTTGGCTTGTGTGAGAACCATTGGGTAAAATAACTTGAGGAACATGTTTATGTGAAAATGATTTTCTAAGTGAGACGAGGTCTTTCTTTTACAATTTCCATTATACCATTTTAAGTGGTCATCTTAATAATATAGTGTTTGGGGGGGCAGGTGGGAAAAGAGAGAAGAAAGTACCCTGAATATGTAAATATATTTGCTCTAATATGAGCTCTGCAAAGTTGTGGTAGGACTAAAAACATGTATTTCCTTAACTCAAATATTCTCCATTTATAAGGAAAATTCTTGCCACTTAATTTTTTTCTTCATGGGGAAGTAATGACAACTAATTGTCTGCAATCTATGAGATTTTCTGAGCAAACGAAACATGTTCATATATAACTTCCTATTTTCAGGGTCATAAAAAGTTTGACTTTATAATACACCTTTCCTAACAGCTCCTGAAATGTAGACAGATGAGGAGGTGTTGTGGCCCAAATTTACCATTAGAAGATCAAGAGAATGCGATTTCCAAAAGGCCACTGAGTTAGTTAATAAGGGGACAGAAGATGAAACTAAGTCCAAGAATTTGATTGGGATTTTCAAACTGAAAAGCTAAGTATGATTTGGTCTTTGTTCTGAGAGCATTCACTCCAAGCTCTAGTCACTGTAGTTAAAACAAATATGCTAATAAAATACACAACAACAAAAAGAGCTTTATATGCTTTCTTTTGGTGACCTCTTGTAAGAAAGACATCAGTTTTGAAGAAAACTTGTTTTCTTTGAGACAGGTAGGAGAAGGTAAAGATATAGCCAGGAACTGAAGTGAGAATGAATAAAGTTTGTGATAGAGAAACGTCACTGTCTTTGCTAATCACCAGTGAGGGGGCTTGGCTCCTTCTAAATGTTTGTCTAGTCCAACATGGTCTATGTAAGATGTCGTAAACTGTTAGAGAGCCAGAACCGGAGTTTGTTGCTTTATCTAGCTTGGTGTTGTTAGTATTTAAGAGGATGCAAGACATAGGCAGATGAATGATGAATCCTCGTAGGAGTTTTAGGTAACAGTGCTTCTTGGAGTTCTCTAGCAGTTTGGTTAAGTTAAAAATGTTTCAGTGCTTTTGTGTTTCTCTCTCTGTGTGTCTCATCCTCTCCCTCTGTCTCTTTCCTCTCCTCCTTTGGTAAAGTCAAAAATGTTTCTGCTCTGGGCCATCCTGGTGGCATAGTGGTTAAGTTCATACGCTCCGCTTGGGTGGCCTGGGGTTTGCAGGCACAGATCCAAGGTGCAGACCTACACACTGCTTGTCAAGCCATGCTGCGGCAGCATCCCACATACTAAATGGAAGAAGATTGGCACAGATGTTAGCTCAGGGACAATCTTCCTCATCAAAAAGAAAAAAAAAGTTTGTGTTCTTTTGTGTTTCTCTCTCTTTCTCATCCTCTCCCTCTGCCTCTTTCCTCTTTCCCCCTCCCACTTTCCCTCCAGCGTCTTCTCTTGATCCCTCCCCCTACCATTTGTCTTTTGTCTCAGACTTTACTCAAATTGCAAACAATTATTTTAACGCTGCACAGTTGTCAACCCCTAGCTTCTATCTGCCTTCCAAATTAGAGTATTTCTTCCCTGGGGAAGTTTGCAGCCAGTCCACAACTGAGATCCAGGGAAGGAAGAGGACAGAATAGTGAAGGAAGTGGGTGGGACAAAGCAGTCAGAGTAGCTGTGGGGGCTCCCTGCTCAAAGCCAGTGCCAGCCCCATTCTCCTCCTCACCTCTCATCTCACAGGCTCCTTTCAATTCCTCCCACCTGAACAGAGACACACACACAAATGCAGACGTACACTCCACAAAGATATTTTTATCTCCCAGCAGGTATTATTTTCTCTCCCAGCTTTCCTGTTGGAAAGTCCATTTCCACTCTGCTCCCCGAAGACCACAGCTCAAGACTGTAAACTAGAGAAAAGCTGGAGCTGAATCCCACAGAGCAATCTGGAAGCTGCCAGGAGTGGCTTTTAATTAAAAAAATAATAATTCAAACCAGCAAATATGCCCAGATATGTTCAAAACACGTGTTCCTTTTTTTTTTTTAATTCTTGACATGATTCTGTGGTCTTACTAAAGATGGGAAAAAGACTCAACCTGACTTCCTGACTATAAGATCAAATTCCCTCTTCCATGGGAACTAGCAAGACATTAGTTTATTTTTGATTCCTATGATGTTTCTGATTCTTATTTCTCACCTGATAAAGGAAGAACATTTCCTCTTCAGACATATTTGATTATGTGTTCTTACGTCTCGTGATAATGGTATTAGTTGCTGGCAAGGCTCTTCAATTACTTTGTTTTTCCTTGTGATCTTCTGCCCTGAAGGGAGTTGTTTCTGTCTACCATTAATAAGTAACCATTTAGCACTTACTGTACATCAGGCACTATATCTTTTAGATCCTTTAAATAAGCACATAAAATAAATGAAGCTCAGAGAGAGACGAAACTTATTCAAGAAAATATCCCAGTGAAAAATAAATATCCCATGAAAAATAAATATCTCGTGTTTATTGTCATTTGTCTCTATGTTGCCTTTCACCTCACTGATTGATCCCAGCAGAGTTGCACGCCAGGAAAAGTCATCAGAAGTTTCTCTTCTGCCCCAGGCAGAGCTCAATCAATATGCCTTACATTTGCTTGGAATTGGGGTTTTATAAGTTGCTTAAACTGCTGTCTACCCTGTGCTTCTGTGGCTCTTAACCCTTTCCTGGTCTAATAGTCAGTACTCCTTAGTCAATGTATGTCATGATCCAAGTTATGACCCCATGCTAATAGGTTTAATGTGACAGATTTACATGACACTCTTGAAGAGATTGGTGGCGAAGGACTGAGCAAAAGGAGTAAAATCTTTTTTATCTAATATTTATTAGTAATATAATGTTCATTTTAAAAAATATTTGCTATAATTTTTGTTCGATTTATCAAATGAAAGCAAGCAACTATTAGGCTGTCATGAAACTTATATGAGCAGTAGGAACTTGAAAAAAGAAAGACATGAAGGAATGAACTGAGTAAAGATTCTGTTTGGGTGTAATACATAATTTCTAGTAAGCATGGTGCCAAGAATTTTAGTTTTTTTTAAAAAGTTGGGAAGAATATTTTGAAAAAAATAACTTGCACCTTTTCTAAAATACCTAATTGGGAGCATTTCTAATCATCAGCTTTAAAATACAAGGAAAATATACTGTGTTTGGTAAGCTATGATATGTATTTTATATATTGTTTCCTATCTTGTATGTTTATATTTTATGTATTCTTATGTATTTTACATAATCTTTCCGCTATTTGCACATCTTAAAAGGTAGATTTTAAATATAGGAACATCTGCTCTAGTCCCAAAGAAATATTCCTAAAAACCAGTTTCTGGGGTGAGTGACATGGTTCCCTTCCTGGATGAGATGACCCCCCAAGGTGCTATTATTGCATAAATGTCACCAATCATTCAGCACATTTTTAGGAGTCTTTGAAGTACAAGCTTACTGAAGGCACAGAAAAATCCAAAGAAATTTAAGTTAGAGTCCCTGCCTTTCAGGATCTAAGAATTTAGTTGGGGAAATAAGACATGTTTGCAAATTGCCCTGCAATTAAAGGCAGTATGGGTGGGCTCCACTTTTTACCACTTCAACACTCTCTTCGTTGAATTCTTCATAAATAGTCATTCATTCAACATTCATTGAGTATCCTTGTGTGGCCCTTAGGGGTTCAAAGGTGAATTAGACACGAACCCTCCCCATAGAGAGTCTATCAGGGAACATGAGACCTATAAAATTAGTTGTAATACAGAGGGAAAAATGAAAAGAGCCATGAAAAAGGAACAGATAAAATACTCTAAGGAGACTCAGAGAAGAAATAACTGATTTCTACTTGAAGAAAACAGAAGAGATGTCATCTATCTTAGAGCTTGAAATCCATAGGATTTGGATACAGAAAGATGGAGGAAAACGTCTTTCCGGGTAGAAGCAGCTTTGCGTAAATGGAAAGGTGTGGGGATGTAGCAAGCTGTAGAACTCACCTTTAGCGTTTAATAGGCAGCAGGAAGCCATTTGGAGTTTTCCAGGAGTAAAACGACGTGTTCAGAGCCACGTTTGGGGAACGTTAAACCTGGTGACTCTGTGAAGTCTAATTGTCCTGTCTATAACTCAGTCATTACATCCAGAACTTTTTCTCAAGTCTATGCAAAGCCTGAATCAATGGATTAGCTTAAACAAAGGGTACAGTTGAAATTTTGGTTGTTTTTGTGTGGATCTGCCCACCTGTGTTAGACTCTAAGAGCTAGTCTCCAAGCCTAGACTCTGTTCTCTCTGTCCTTGTGTCCATTTTGCACCTTGGTCATGAAACTTTCCCCAGATATTCAGTTGTTCTTTCCACGAGGACTTAAAAGAGAATTTCTCTCTATTCTCAATACCAGTTATACTTTTCTTAAGCAAACTTTTTGATCTTAAAAACACTCCAAATCATGTAACTAATCATATTTCCCTCTTTGTGTTGGAAACTAGATAAGCTGGAGCCAGATTTGTGTCCTATTTTTAAAATGTAGGGAGTACACATCAGGCATTTTTTCCACTCACCTCATAGCTGGTTTTATCTTATCTTTCTTCCTTTCAGTTTTCTTTTATTGTATCTTCTTTTCTTGCTATGCTTAATTTTACCATATCTCATTACACTTTTATACTTATTCTATCTTGAATAAGTTGATATAGATAAATACATACTCCAACTACTCCTTACATCCCATGAGCCCGATTTTCTAGAACTCGCGTTGACCTCCAGCTGAATCCTGCATTTTGCTTCTCTTTGTGGTCTGCTGCAGAATTTAAGTTTCTGGGCATCCATCCCATCTCACTCAGACTCTGCACTTATTCTGTTCCATCAAATTTTAGATCGAGCCTAGCTTTCATCATCTGGATTTGTTTTGTTGCTAACCCTCCTGCTTGTGTAGTCAAATCAAAAGAGGTCCCAGCAGACAGAACACACTGTGCAGAAATAACCTGGAAGGATAACTGGAAAAAGCCTAGATTTTTGCATGATGTCTTGTCCATTGTAAGTTCTCAATAAATACTTGCTAAATGGATGAGTGAACCTAGAGAAAGCCACAGCAGCACTAAATTATTTTTGAAGCCTTAAAGGGCAGTTTTTTCCCCACTGTTTATGTTTTGATTTAAGCCTAAGAACCTTAAATTCAATATATCGAAATATATGATGATAAGAGATCTTAGAATCATTTAATTTTCAATAACAATCTTAATATCCATAATGCTTTACCATTTACCCAATGCTTTCAGCTGTTATTGACTTAGTGTATCCTTGGAACACAGAGGCTTGACAAATGTTTGTGGGATGAATGACTAAGTACATGCATAAATGAATGAATGAGTGCATTTCATTGAATTCTTAGATTGCACTAATACATAGATGGTGCAGTATTATTTCCCACATTACAGATGATAAAACTGAGGCTCACTATCATGATGCCTGACAGAGTTAGGAATTAAATTGGGTGTTCTGACTTCTGCTATACTGCTCTTTCCTCTCCACAGTGTAATATCTAATATATTATTTATTCTCTACAGTATATGTATAATATAATACCATTCTTTCATGGACCCATGCTCAAAAACATGGAGTCATCTGATCCATCCCTCTACTTCTATTTAGGCACAATCTTAATACTTTCCCTTTGAAATGTTTTTCTCTTTGTTTCCATTCCATTGACGTCAACCTACTCTAGGTCCTCTAAGTGTAGCTTGTTATATCATCCTGTAAGCAGCTTCTTGAAATATTCCGTAAAGACATCCATAGAGATTCTAATCATATGCACTGATGCTGGGGAAGACAAAGCTAATTAATTATATGACACCCAAATAATAAATCGTCCATGAATTTTAAACTGTTTCTTTTTTCTAGCACAATTAAAACTATATATACTGTTTTAACCCTGCCATTCCCTCAAAGACTAATTTCAATTTAACTGAGATTTAGATACTCATAATTTTTCAGGAGCGCCAACGCAATGGACCAAGCAAGGTTTCTGTAGTTTCTAGTTTGGGGATCTTCAGGAATAGAGACTTCTTTAAGCAGCTTTATTTCATATATTTAGGTGCTGTCTCTGTACCTCATTTCAAGAGTGAGAAATTGTTAGTTGTCAAATGATATGATATGGATTATTACAGACCATTAGCGATATGCAGTAATTACTGATATTATATGCTATGGGAGGAGTTACTTAATTGTTGTACCCTGTAAAGACATTTGATAATATATATTCAAACTATTACATATCATGTATTCATTTCATGCAACCAGATTACATGCTAGACTATATTATTTGGCTTAATAATCACTGCTGGAGTTCACATTGTAGATGAAAGATAGTCCCTGTGTTTCCTATTCTCTTTTAATATGTGCATTTGTATTAATAGCATGATTTAATACATCACTTTAAAATTATATTGC
Source organism: Equus quagga (assembly GCF_021613505.1). Lineage (NCBI taxonomy): Eukaryota > Metazoa > Chordata > Mammalia > Perissodactyla > Equidae > Equus > Equus quagga. Next base: position 25,666,812 of record NC_060288.1, on the reverse strand, counting down.
ACTTCGAACTGCATTTAGTCAAAAATTGACATCTTATGTGTGTGGAACCATAATAAGTTTAGCATTAAATTAAGGAGTCATCCCTCTGTTTGCTAAAATGTAGTATTTGTGAATTCTAGCATGTCCAAAGCTAGGTAATGAGATTGAAAAGTCGGTCTCAGATGTTACATTAATTTGTGAATTTTAACTTATGACTTATTAGCTTTAGGGAATTTTTCCATGATTACAGCCTAGCATCGTGTTTATATTTTGAAGTTGCTGAATCCCTTATGATTCTGGTTTAGAACACAATATTTCTACCACTGACATCGTGGCATGAGTCGCTCTGGTCATCTATGACTTACTGCAAAATGTAGTTATACTGCATACTACTGTGAAATTGGAAAATCTGTTCTGTGTGTGTTCTAATGGATGTAACGGTCATTAAGTATATGAGTCCTCTGACGTTGTAATCAGATGTGACTCAGTCTGTTAAATATCCATGAAACAACATCTGCTTCACAGAGTGACCTTCTGCTAAAGAATACTTAGCGTCTATTAGAGGATCATAGTGCAGATCTGCCTTATTTGAAATGCACTAAACTAGTCTACTGCTGTTTAGCAACTAGCTTGTAATAATTTATTGCAGTTAAATAAAGCTTAAAAAAACTCCATTAAATAATTATAGGGATTATATGCATTTCGAAAACCTTCGTGTTCTACCGAAATTACCCATTTAATTTCAGGGTTGGTTTGTTAAAAAAAGCTGAAATCTAAAGGCACATTAGGGGAGCTGTCAGATGCTGTTTTCTGTAGGTGTTAATAAAACCAGATGAAAAAAAAATCTGAAACAAATTAAAACCAAAAGCAATTTTACCATCTGTTGTATATTAATTAGAACTTTGTGTATCAAGGGTAAACTTGCTCTTAGAGAATGTCACCGAACACTCGCTTAATAGAATAATATGCAAATGTATTAGGTTATGGATTTATATGCAGTTTTTAATTCTAATTTATCTACAGTGAATCCCCAGGAAATTGGTAGTGTGTATAGATATGTATGTACACATATGTGTGTATATATATATATGTATAAAATGTTTTCTTTTCTTTTTTTCAGAGCAACCTGCAAACAACCAAGGCCAGTCCACCTTGCAGCCTTTGCCACCTTCCCATAAGCAGCACTCTGCACAGCATCATCCATCCATCACTTCTCTCAATAGAAACTCTCTGACCAATAGAAGGAACCAGAGTCCGGCCCCGCCGGCTGCTTTGCCCGCCGAGCTGCAAACCACACCCGAGTCCGTCCAGCTGCAGGACAGCTGGGTCCTTGGCAGTAATGTACCACTGGAAAGCAGGTAACGCCTATGTATGAGACTGTAAGGTCCTTTGATTGTTAGGACCACAGAACGTACCTGCACAGAAGATGCATATTCTACCGTAGTCAACAAACCATGTTTTTTTAACATCTAAAATTGAAAGATAAACTAGTCCAACCCTTTTCTCACTAAGAGAAGTTTATCATACTCATATACTCTGTGTTTTGTCTTCTCTAAGAGCAGTTCCAGGTTATTGCTACTTTTTTAATTGGTGGGGCAATGAAGTTGCCCATCCTTTTCGCACATTTCCTAGCCTACAAGAGATGAGAATGAATGGCTTCAGTGAAAATTTTCCTTACTGCTGTTTTTTTCCTGTTGTCTAAAAATTGTTAGGCATGTGGAGAAAAGGATGGAGATGTAAAATGTGATTCCCTGTCCCGTGGTTCAATGAACATATTTAGCATCTGCTTGGTCCTAGACATCAACTGCTTTCACAAATGACATTTTGTCCATTACATCATAAAATCGTAGTGGACTCCCAAGTGTGGTACTTCAGCTCAAGTCAGATGACCATTTGTTAAAGATATTTTAGTTTCTTGTAATATGAGGGGGGAGGGACCTACTCTCTGAAGTTCCTTCTAGCATTATTTCTCAAGACATTCCATTCACTCTCAGACAATTCTATTAGGAAATTTTTCCTTACAATGAATTTAAATCTCTGTTCCTGAAACTTCCATCCTCTAGCTGTAATCCTGCAACTGGTAATATGTAACAGTGTAAAATAATTTCACCCCGTTTCTACATGATGGCCCATGGGCTTCTCTCGGTCTTCTCTTCCAGAGGCCTCACCAGCTTAATGCTCTTTCTCTGTACACCTGCTGGTGTTGCAATGAGGTTCTTAAATTATGACTTCTAACACAGGCTGGCCCACAGGTGGCAACCTGTTCATACAAAAGTATAGATCAAGAAGAGCTGTTTTGAGCTCATCCATTTCATTTTTAAATGTCTCCAGGTACAAAAAAGTTTACCTCCTCTATTTGGGCAGAACCTCACCAGTCAACGTCTCCTTTGTATCATGTCTTGCACAAGCAAAGATTATGGTGTCCTACCGCATTGGTCTCCTATTGGCAGCCTTGCAGCAAAGTTCCCCTAACATTCCTTTTAGTATTTATTTCTTCCCTGCCCTGAACTTCCATTAGGCTCAGAGAAAAAACTCATCACCACGTGTAAAAGCCAGAAAATAGAAGACTCTGGACCTCTGAGAGACTGTCCCCCAAAATGCCCTGCGCTGTAGAGCCGCTGGCTAATGCTAGCATTTAAATTAGCTTCTGGGTCTCACAATGAAAAATTGCTGTTTTTTTAAACCAGTTCTGCCCTGAGGATGAGCTAGCAGGAGTCCTCACAGTTAGTTGTCAACAATAAAAATCTTCCTGTCTTGTCTTTTCTCTTGACCTAAGGACAAGATTCCAAAGAACTCTTGTCTTTTTATCTGTAGTGTCAGCCAAGAGTAGTTGAGTTTTATTGTTTATTTTGTATTATTGAAGATAGGAAGTACACGAGGAGTAGGCAAACAGCACATTTCTTCACTTAAGACAAAGAGTCGTGTACACAGATCTTTTTCCCTAAGGTTATTAGCACAGAGCTAAATTTACCCAGTGTAATTAATTAGCACACACTGAACAACTAATCAACACTGATTTACTATTGTCATTTGGAAAAATTTTATTAGGAAAAAAGTAATTTTCCAGTTGAGTCATCAGATTGAATATGGATAATTGCATTGTAGTTGACAATAATTGTTTTGACAAATATTTATGAAATGTGTCAAGTTGAGTCATCAGAAACGTGTTTAATTTTAAGGATGTTGTAAAGCACCAAAGCTTGAAAAACTGTGAGTGTCAATAGGAGAGTTGGTATTCCTTGAAGCTGTGTCTTATAGTATTGAGATTTGGAATCATTTTGGGGAAAAATGTGTTCTTTTCATTCCTCATATTGTGCTAATGAATTTCGGTTGCTGGGAAGTTAGAAAGGAAAGTAGCTGTTTGAGGACAACTCATTGTAGCTATATGTGAAATTGTAGCTGCTTTCTCTATATTCAGACCATGTAAGAAATCACTCTCAGGGCGATTTCAAAGCAATCCTGTTTGAAATTCTATTTCAAAGTGGTGCCATTAGTGAACCGTCAATGGAATTACATTTTATAGTTTTATGAATTGATGTGGGAAGAAAATCTACCACTTGATATTATCTCACATTTATATAAAAAATAATCTAAAAGATGTATATCATGCTAAAAAATTTTAATCTGTAGTATAGTTTTGTTATTTTCTCATTTTCCAACGTTCACATCTTGTAATAGTGCTAATCAAAAGAGCAAGTGGCATTTCAACTTGCAGGTACCTGGTGAATCAGCCTAGGCAGCGAAGTGACAGTCTCACACTGGACGGGCACAGTACTGCTGTGGTTTCTTTAATAGTCTCACTTGGCTGGAGCTCTCAAGGTGAAGAACCAGTCTTATTTATCATTGATTTTTCCTTTTTTAGTTAAGGCTCCCTATTGAGTATGATTCTCAGGCTCAGCTTCAGCTATATTAACAACTTCATCCAGACTTTGTGTCTGCCTTTAACTAGTTTTTCATCTAGTGTGTACTTTCATCTTTGCCAATTATTTCTATTTATACGTATACGCCTTTTACCAAGGCTCACTTTTCTGAAGCTGCCGTTTAAGGAGGATGCACTATAAAGTATGAAATTCAGTTATGTGTAGATAAGAATCGCTATTTCTTTCTCTTTGTCTCCTCCCCTCTTCTCGTTTCAGCGTATATTGATATAGTTGGTTACAATTTGGCACGTAATAACCCATGAAAATCTCAGTAATTTGTAGACTTATGGTTTATGTGAATTGGCAGAGAAGACATAAAAGGTTTTCTACCTTGTCCTGTTTCAGTGTACTTTCATGTTGATTTATTAAAAAGCTTCTTTTTTTTTTTTCGCCAGCAGTTTCTTGCTTTCATAAAAATGTTTATTTCCTTTCTCTAATGAATTTAACATTTGCTGCTGCTGGAGACAATCAATATTATTGTGTACTGTACGTTTCTACTCAGTAAATAGAGCAGTTCTGGTCTATAATCTCGAGTTTCAGATCTGGAGCCACATCAAGATCCAAATAAGCGTTTGCAGTTTATATTCTTATCTCATCATCTCCTATAAATAACAATCCGTGCCTAGATATAATACCAATACTTGCCTAGAGTTTTCCTTAAAATTCCGTTTCTTTGAGCTCACTATTTCGTATACTTTGTATTCACTTTTAGGGCGTTTGATAGCCTGTAGCTCATCTTTTGTTTATTTTATACTTCAGCTGCTTCAGTGCATAATAATAGCTGCTGCCAGAATATAGAGCAGCTGAGGCAAAGCTTAGACTTGACCCAGTAAGGCGGCAGCACTTAAAGGTGTGGAACGGGCACTCATGGAGAAGCCCTGACCTTCAGGATTGTAAAGTTAACCGCCTGCAAGTTCCTCATTTATATATGTGAATTAAGCAGCTTAGTAGTTACCTATTAGATGTTAACCAAATGGTTCATTTGTAGCCATTTAATAAAAGATTTATTAAAGTCTGGTTTTATTATGAAGTCCACTCTGGCATTGATAGTTCATTAGTTATGTTCCTGTAGCTTTTTACCTTGTAGTTCAGTAATGCTTTGCTAATTATTAATGTATGACATTGCATATTAAATTACCTCTTTATTATTGCATTTTTAATTTAAATATCGAGACATCCTGGGCTGCTTTAATGGGAGATCAATTCTGCATCTTTAAAAAAATAAAATACGTAGGCAGAAGTATTATTTACTAATCTAAGGTATTCTTCTTTTCTTCCCCCTCTTTTGTCTTCACTCTAAATGGTTCCAGGGAAAGGCAAGACAATCATCTGAGCATCGGATCTAGGCCAGCCTTGCCTATTAGAAGTCTAGGCAACAGCCTACACATTGCGGCCTTATAGTACCAGGGAAAAGCTTTCCCGGTTGAAAAACTGTACCTCCGCCTGCGTGCTGATAACCAACTACCTTTAGAAAGGTAGTAAGTAGTAAGATCCTCCATAATTAAAGATAGAGCTTTAAGTAAAATATCCCTGGGAAGGTAATCTATTGTCTTAAGTTTACTGACTGGTGCCATATCCTTTCATTAAAGGTAATTTGGGGAGATCCACAGGCAGCTGTGGGGAAAGAGAATATCACAGAATATGGGAAAGAGATGCAGAAATGAAGAAGCTAAGGTTACTGAATACAAACTTCAAAATTGGATCTGGGCTTAGGCTAAGAAATTCTTAATTAATTTTTGAGAGTCTCGCCATCTCCATTTGTTAAAAACAAACGACAACAAAAAAAACCCTGGTAAATTCATCTAAGATTACATAGTAATGAATAGTAAAAATCAATTGGAATCTAGATCTCTTGAAATATTTCACCTTTAATAACTTATGGTATTTCTTAAAAGGCCTGTGCTGGCATATCTGTGCATTTGTAAGAATAACAGGAAGAAAGAGGAAGAGGGACATGTAAGGATTTGCCAGGAGGTGTTTATGTTTAAGGCTCATTTCAATTTGAGGCTTAAAAACTTTGGCTCAGTGAAAGGAGGATAATGGAGGAAGCTATTGTGATCCTAATTCAGTGCCTACACTCTATGATGACTATGCAATTTATCATCAAACTGGGACAATTTGAGCGAGAAAGGGGAATATGAAGAGTTACTCTGGAATTGCAGGCATAAATTGAGGCTGTCCTGAGCCAAGAGGGACATATGGTTACCCTACTAAGTTTTATTCCCAAGAGTAAAGTTGCTTTTAAGTTATCTTATACATAAAATGTATAATAAGATAGAGATGAAGTGAGGGGCCAGCCTGGTGGCACAGTGGTTAAGTGCACACATTCCACTTTGGCAGCCCGGGGTTTGCCAGTTCGGATCCCAGGTGCGGACCTACACACTGCTTAGCAAGCAATGCTGTGGTAGGCGTCCCACATATAAAATAGAGGAAGATGGGCACGGATGTTAGCTCAGGGCCGGCCTTCCTCCGCAAAAAGAGGAGGATTGGTGCTAGATGTTAGCTCAGGGCTAATCTTCCTTAAAGAAAAAGAAAAACAGGTAGAGATGAAGTGAGAGAGGTAGTGGAAAAGCTGCCATTGGTTGAATACAGATATGACTATCAGCTTGAACATTTCTAGTTTCTATTGCCAACTTGTAGCAAATATTTAATCTTTTGTCAACCCCATCACAGAAAAAGCTTCTGTTGGCCACCAAAATACATAACTCCTAAAATAATACATAAAATATTTGTCTTTATTTTCTTCTCATAACATCAAGAGAACAAGAGGGAACATATATTGAATGAAGTCTTTTTCAAGAAGTTCAAATTTAATTTTTTGTGTGTGTGATTTTTTCTTTATTAATGTTATGATAGATTACAACCTTGTGAGATTTCAGTTGTACATTTTTCAAATTTAATTTTTTAAGTGTAAAATGTTAGATATCAAGGTAAATCATGTATTCACTAAAAATGTAAAACAAAGATAAAATTTGGTCCTGAATTTACTCAAAGAATGAATATCCATGTGTCTCCAGCAGCATTATAATTTGGGTTCCAAAACCATTCTCTTACACTGTAACAGAGAGCTCATTCTAAAGTACAAGATAAAGATTCAAAGATGATTACGAAGATAAGTGAAAGCAAAAGCATGATTTTTTAATATGAGATTATTATTAACCAGTTGTAATGCTACAGTCTCCATTTGGTTGTTTAGCAGGCATCATGCCATTAATTAAAATGAGAAAGTGGCCTGTGGACTGATAGCTCCAAAAGGAAGGTCATTAAGTCAATATTGGTAGATATTCCTGAGTAAAACGTAGTGGCTCTAGCGGGGATACAAACACAGTTTAGCATCATGAGACGAGCATGCGCTTTGCAGTCAGATAGACCTGGTTTTTAACCCTGGCTCCATCATTTAACTATCTATGTAGTCATCTGCAAATTATTTAAACCTGAGGTCCATTCCAATGCAATAATAGTACCTACTCAACATAGTGCTGTATTAAATGAAATATTGTAAATAAAGCACCTAGCACATGATATGCGCTCCAGAAATATTTTTTAAATTATGATCGAGTAATAATAACAACCATTGCATAGATAAAATAACCTCGTTGGTTAACAGTTGAACAAATGTCTTTTATCATTTAGTAGCTCTCTTCTCTCCAGTAGATAGGGAAAATATTTGTCTTAACTGGAATTTTTATGTCTAATTTATCTTTATGTGTTAGGTAGGCCAAGCCTACACCATAATTTTACCGGAATAAAATCTCTTCGTTTTTTCACTATTCCTGTCATTCAACAAAAAGTAGGCAAATTTTTGCAGATAGGAATCCCAAGCCTGTTAATTTTGTTCTTGAGAAGAAAAAAGAAATCTTCAAATTATAATGAAAGGCAACTATTCATATCCTTGAAACATTTAATTAACTAAAGTATTAAATGTTTGGAATGAATGAGTAAAAGCCTTGATAGATGCATTGTCTCCACATCAGTCAGAAGTTAGACCCCAGTTTTATTTAAGGTGTTTAAAGCCTTAGGTGTCTTTTGAGCCTGATGAAGGCACTGTGCAATAGAGTAGGAGTGTTATTTTGTTTAATTGACGTGAACTAGTTTCTTTTTAATAGCAATTAAGACACCAAGAAAGTGTGCATTAATCATTTGCTTAAATGATTTTGGAGAGCATAATTCCAACAAATTGCAAATACCAGATACTCTGATAATGTTTGGTTTTGGATAACCAGCAATCTGTATAAAATATTCATATATGGTAACCTTAATTTCCATAGTACCTAGGGAAATGAATTCTTAATTACTTCTAACACACTTCTAGTCACTTCGCTGAACAGGATCAAAGTAAAAGGTCATTTATGCCCTTACTTTGGTCATAGCTAATGACTGTGCTTTCATCATTATCTTTTTCTGAATATGACTGTTCATTTTGAGGCATCCCTCTTCCTCTTCCTCAGCGACTGCTTTGTGAGGTCTTTCTTTTATTCTTTTGCTTTTCATTAATATTGTCGTTGAAAATGCGTTTTAGTCCTCTTTCCTTGAGATGTGCGTGTGCGAGTTTGTGTGTATGAGTTCTACTTAACGTCATTACTACATGGTGATTTTATCTTGTCCTAGAATTAATTTTTGTCCAATTTTAAAACTGTATGCTTTTCTCTAAAATTTCATCCTCTGGTTTATCACCAATTAATATATACCCCTCAAAGATATTTGCTTATCTTTTCCTGTGTTTCTTCATTTTGCCTTGACATAGTTTTGCCCATTTTCTTTCTTTCTCCTTTAATTTCAAACCTGAGGTAAGCCTGTTTGCCGTTACACCATTCTCAGAACCCTTTCTTAGCCCATAAGATTAAATTCTTGGGCATGTGATTAACCAAGTAAGCTTAATAAATTCCATTTGCTCACCCCTCTGATTCTACTATGAGCCTCTTGATGATTTCTTAGCATCTCACCTCCTATTCTGAACTGCTTAAAATACTGCTCCCAGAAGTGATCCGGTCCCAATTACACACCCCACACTAATGTAATCAGCATTACTTCTCTCTGGTCGTGGCGCACTAGAAAATGCATTGGTTTGGGGACAGACAGAGCTGGCTTAAAATCTCAACATCCTACTAGCTGTGTAACCATGGGCGGATTACTCATACATTTCCATCTTGTTTTTTTCCATATAAAATGAGTGTGATAATACTGCAAAAAGATTTTATAAGGATTCAGTGAAATGTCCTCTGTAAAGTACCTGGCACTTTTGTTTCTTTGCTTTTCTTTCTTTTGCCAATTTAAAAGTAAAATAATTGATTTAGTATTTACAAAGGTAATTGACAACTACCACAGCAGTAAGACTTGGTAAAGGCAATGAAAGCTGCCAGGAACTTACATGTTGATTCATTTTTGTGTACAATTAGATAGTTTTTTCAGCTTTGGAGATAGGTATTTTTTTATTGTGAGAAAATCACTATGTTCTCAATTTAACTGGGGTGACGTCCTGGAGGAGATAAGCCATGAAGTAAATTTTCAAAGAAAGGATTTGTTTTAGAAAAAGGCAACAGTGATACTATGGGGAGGAAATTATCTGAGATAGTTGTGGGGTAGTGGTGTTTCATCCAATAAAGCCTGGATGCATTCATTCATTCAGCAGATGGTTATGAAAGTCTTAACAGTGTACCACTATGAAAAACTCACATTTGTTATAGAGGACCTGGAGATGTTGTGACGTCTTTTGATCAAGATGGCCCATATTCCAGAACAAATCTCAGCATTGAAATTAATCTTAGGGATTATCTACCCTTACCTTCTTTTTAAGGCCCATTGAGACTGAGTAAGCTGGGTCATATGACTGGTTAGTGGCAGCACTCAGCTGGACCTCAGGTCCAAGACTCTAAATTCATTACTTTTTCTTCTGGTAGTTTCTCCAGACTTTTTTTTACTACATCTGAAAGGGGGGAAGAAAGCACTCAGTCCCAAAATATATGTATTTATTAAATTTTACAGATGTAGCAATGTACTAATCTTATGCACATCATCATGCATATATAAAACTAAAAATTTAAAGGATGAAATGAAATAAATAATATCCTAAAATTATTTTATTTCAAACTATTAAGTAATTTTGTTCGTTTAATAAATTATTTTTTAAATATAAATTTATGAGTTATGTATCAAATATTATTCATACCTTAAACATTTTTCAATCCTAACAATTATATAAACTTCTCTTTGAAAAATAAAAATTATATGTATTTAGATTATACAATGTGATTTTTTTAAGGTGTACAGCATGATGATTCAATATATATGCATTGTGAAATGATTGCTACAATCGAGTTAATTAACACATCCATCATCTCATATAGTTAACCTTTGTTGTGTGTGTGTGGTGAGAACACTCAAGATCTACTCTGTTAGCAAATTTCAAGTATACAATACAGTATTATTAACTATAATCACCAGGGTGTACGTTGGATCCCCAGCATTATTACTCTATAATTATTCTATAATATTATTCACCTTATGGCTGAAAGAGCAGTATTTCCCCATTTCCCCACCCCGAGTCCCTGGCCCCAGCAACCATCATTCAACTCTCTGGTTCTACAAGTTCAGCTTTTTTAGATTCCACATGTAAGTGAGATCGTTCAGTATCTGTTGAATTTTGGCTAATTTCTCTGATATTCTAGCAAACTAATTGGAAGTTGTTGCATTTTCATGTTTTTAAATAAACAAGGACAAAACCCATTAAAATACCATGTTTTGCAGACTTTTAAGCAGTTTAGAAAAGGGAAAATTGTTAGAGATGACAATCATTGTTCTTGGCAACAAAATCATATATTGATGGGAATATTTCCAAATGTAAGTTTTAAAAATATTCTCTCTGGACTAAGAGTTTCTTTTGAGAAATAGTGCTTTCTTAGTCATTCTTGAATACTGCCTTTACCTTGAAGGGGCAGATTAATGATTTTTTCAGAAATATATTCTCGATAGCATACTACTGACAGCGGCTTGTCATCACAGACATGGTCAGCAAATTGAGACTCTTCTTTTTTTATATATTTAACTCATTTTTAAGGATTATAACTCTTTTGGCTTCTTTGCCATGAGCCATCTGGCTAACTTTTTTGTGGTTAAAAAAGATTTTCAAGATCACTGTACAACTCATCCTAAAGTATTGTGAAGAATATTGTGTTTAATTAATCACACAAGCTGCAAAAACTAAAAGATGGGGGCATGGCTATCAACTCCTCTACCTGGCAAACCCTTACACTTCTCTCAGGAGACCTCACAGACATTAGTGACTTTCTAACAAAAGGACTGATTGGAGGCTCCACTATCATCAGTGTGTTGAATATTATAAATGCTTAGTGTCTTTCTAATTTTTTAGATAGGACATAAATATAAATAAAAGTTTGTTTTATACACAAGTTAAGATACATACCTTATATAGACACTACTACTATGTTACGTAATTGGTTAAGAACATAAGCTTTAGGCCCAAAAAGACCTGGCTTTGCCCCTATATAAATTTTGACAAAAGAAGCCTCAGTTTCCTCATCTTAAAAAGTAGATTTTCTGGGGGCCAGCTCCGTGGCTGAGTGGTTAAGTTCGCGCGTTCTGCTGTGGTGGCCCAGGGTTCGGATCCTAGGCGCGGACATGGCACTGCTCGTTAGGGCACATTGAGGCGTCGTCCCACGTCCCACAACTGGACGGACCTGCAACTAAGATATACAACTATGTACGCGGGTGGGGGGGGGGGGGGGGTTGGGGAGATAAAGCAGGGAAAAAAAAAAAAAGATTGGCAACAGTTGTTAGCTCTGGTGCCAATCTTTAAAAAAAAAAAGTAGATTTTCTGATACACACAGGGATTTTGTGAAGTTTAAATTAGGTAATATTTTCTTTGCACACAATGGATAAGTGCTCAGTGAGCTTCATTTAAACTGCTTTCTACTCGTTGGACGGGTTGTTTTCTGTTTTGTTTTGTTAAGTACTTCTTGTTCACTTTCACACGTCTTATTGATTAGGATACCTTCAAGATCTCTTACAACCCTGAAATTCTTGTACTCTTCATCAGTTTACATCTCTACCTGGAATTCTTCTGTTTATCTAGATCACACTTCTCAGATTTATAGAAAGAACTTCGCTGAACAATTTTAAGCATAGATGGCCATCAGTAATTAAGTGAATTAATAATTAAATAGATTAACTCTTGTTCAAATACCACATAGGAATTTTAAGATGTTCTTTTTCATTTCCATTTTAATTTTAATATATTTAGTATGTAATAACTGCCAACAGTAGGTGTAATTGACATCTTAAAACGTGTAAGAAAATGTCTAATATAGATTTGTGAGTTTGATGCCATGGTTTTACCAGTAAAATAACTAAAATGTGAAACAAAGGCTGTTAACCTATTTTAACCTTCTCGATAGTGGTAAAAAAATTCTGCATATTTAATCCTGTTGTTCACTTCTTAATACTCTCAAACAAACTCTGTAATATGATTTGGTGCTCGGTTATAGACATGTCTAAGTTAAAATAAGTCATAATAAAAATATTGTGCTTCCTGTCATAGCCTTATATATTTTACACAGCTATCGTTATACTTAAATTTTATATCATATAAGTCTCTCACTTAAGACAGAAAAGTAAATGTGAAAGATGGTAAAGAATTCACTAAAATATATTTCCCACAAATCACCTTAATACTGTCTAGAATTTTGCCTCCCAATCTTCAGACATCAATTAACATATAATGCTGGACTTACTGTGAACATGTTTGTATATTCAATATAATTATAAATTGATACAGAGGCAGGTGCTAAAATGTAGCATTATTAATACATTTATATTGCAAAATTTTTTTGCAAAATATCAAAAACAATTTTCGTCTCAAACTGCTTTTTGTACAACCACTAATAGCTCATATTAATTCAGGTAACAACAGTGAAATGTATCTTGTTTATAAGCTTTTCATTTAAGACATTTTTCTTGCTGGGATCACCTCCTGGTGTGAAAGTTGTCCAAAGATAATAGCACATCAATTCAAAAGTGTAATAGATTTGAGACCGCAACATGCTATCAGCATGAAGAAGTATTTTATCAGTCTTACTAACTCACTGTATCACAGCCAGAATCATTACATATTTTTTCTTTTGTTTTCATGTCAAAATATGTAATTTACATTCTCATGTTGATTACTACTTGGGAGATGTTTAATTTTCTTATTTAAAATATTTTTCTTTAAAGTGCATACCATAATTAATTTAAAGGTAATAGAAGAAGAGGCATTTTAATTAGTAGAAGTCTAAAATATTCTCTTTTTGCAATTCAAGGGTACATAATATATTACTTCCTGTAAAACAGTTCCAATTAAATTTACAGTAATAATACCTTTATATTAGAAGCAAAAGAACGAATCCATTTTGAACAAACCTTGGCCAATTCTTAGAAAATTTGCACACACATACACACACATGCACACATGCATCTTTTCTAGACTCATCCTATTTAAAAGTTAGCAGAGGTTAAATTATTAAAATGCAAGGAGAAAAATATTGAAGTTTAGTTTATTATTGACTCACTCTAAGTAAATTTTATTATTCTTAGCTGGTTCATCTTTTTATCAATCTGTAAGACAAGTCTTTTCAGTTTTTAGATCCCATATGTGAATTTTTATTCTTAATTATAGCTTCAGTAGGTAACTACTGGAACCACAGTGGTTATTGAAGAAGTTAATTAGAAACTAGTCCTCCAAATACTTTGTACTTTCCTCATACCACTTAAGTACTCTACCAGGTTCTCCTGCCCCCACCCTTGAAAGCATGTTTTAAAATAATATCTCAAGGATGAAAGAAAACACTTTCTCTTCAACCGTAATAATGAGGATTCAGTGTGGGATTGTTTTTCCAATCATGTTGGAATTCTGCTCCCTCTAAACTTCAGTAAGAGAATTTTTTTTATCACGTTGCTTTGTACATCAGAAGCCACCGCTGCTGCAACCTTTGTCAGGGTGTGGTTATGCGTCCACCCTGGCCAGTACTAGGAACATCGCCTTGATTGTCACTACTTTGTCCTCAGCAGCTTCTAAGAAGGAGACAAGTTAGGAAGAAGGCCTGTTGTGCATGAAAATATTTTTATCTCTTTTCCTTCTCCTCAAAATAGCAGTTGTGTAAAGAGATAAGGTTATATTTATGTATTTGTATGTATGTGCGTGCGCTCACGGTGCTTTAGAAATATTTAGAATTGAGGTTTCCAGAAGTGTCTGCTAATAGAGAAAGAAAAGGATTAGAAGTAGCTCTTTCTTTCCTATATAAATTTTAATAGAGGTAATAAATTGAAGCAAAGTTTTTAGAGGTAAAAAGAATACTATATAAAAATTACTCCAGCCAGGAAGTTTAAGAATAGAGAAAATAGCATTGTCTCTATGAAGAAAGTAGTGAAACCTTTTGGGAAGTTGTAAATACCCAAGGTGAATTATCAACTAGACTGCTACATGATTCACCAATCCAAGTATTAAGTTCAAAGAGAAAAGGAAAGAGAACCTTGTAAAGAAGGTACTTATGCAATAGGATAGTATGTTGGTGAAAGTTTTATCAGCACCTGGAAATACAGATACTGTCAGAAACAGAAAAGGATCAAAAGAGAACAGAAGCTGCTGTCTCATTTAGAGGTAAAGTAAAGGCCAATATACATGGCAGATACAGTCATGCATCACCTGAGGATGGGGACACATTCTGAGAAATGCATCGTAAGGTGATTTTGTCGTTGTGTGGACATCATGGCGTGTACGTACACAAACCTAGATGGCATAGCCTATTCCACACCTAGGCTATATGGTACTAATCTTCTGGGACCACCAGGGACCACTGTTGTACGCCATCCATCCGTAATCCAAAGGTCATCATGAGGCACGTGACTGTGCTTAAAAATTGCAATGAGGTTAGCAAGGATGAGGGAACCAATTTTTTAACAAATAGATGAATTTGAAAGGGATGAATAGTAAAGGGAGATGTTGGAAGTAAAAATTAAGAGTGAGATGACATAAAACAATGAAAAATGTTTAAGCCAGCTGATCCTGAGGTCAGAAGGATTGAGCCTGGTATTGCACAAATTCCATTTGTTCTAAATTAGCTACTTGATGTGAGCTACCAACGGTGACCTTTGAAGTAAGAGTCTTTTGAATTGATTTTCTGATTTGCTCTACAAACTTAATGAGAGTCCTGAAGTTCAACTGAAGCTAAGAAACGAATATGCCGATACCTTATTGCAGTGGTTCTCAATGTGTGGTCCCTGGACCAGCAACATCCTCTCCTGGGGTTCCGGCATGCTGTTTTAACAAGCCCTCCGAGGGACTCTGATGCAAGCTAAAGATTGAGAACCATTGCTTTAATGTATGGAATGGTCTCTAAGTACCTTTCTGCTCAAATTGGTGGCCTAACCCTCAACTACATAAGTTCACGGGGCCCTACCAAAACCTGTGCTTCCATAATTAGTCTGGTTGAACTGTTTTCATGTGAAAGATAAGTGACTGCAGAATACCTTTTGCAGTCTTATGCAGATGCTAGTGTGGGTGGGCTTATCCCTGAAAATTCTTAGCAGCCTCTGCAATCTCTTAGTTCTGGAATCTTACAGAGCTCTGAGGGCCATCATGTTCGACTGATGGAGATTTCTTTCCAAGTAGCTAGGTACAGTAAGTAATTGTACTAGATGTCTCTGGATATCTGTTGAGAATCAGTTGCTAAAAGGTAAGGAAAACAAACAGGAACCCAGCCTTGCTTGAGTAAGAACAGGTAATTTTTTATATGGGCTTTCTTGCTTTCGTTTTCTGTTCAATAGCTGCCAGAAATTTTCTGTTTCCTTGCATCACTCTCTAAAACACATCCTTTAAATAACCTGCCTTTTCAGCCTTTTAATCAGTTATAAACACATTGCTAAATACACCTTTAGTAGATAATCCAGTTCGCTTTGGAATTTAAAATTCAGAGCTTGATAGTGAAAATTCTAAAGACTGTGATAATGAAGCACAGGTTTTAAGTGTTCAAATGCTTGGACAGTAGTTAGTATCATCTTTCAGGTATATCGTTTCTTTCAAGTATATACTGACAAATATTTTGGGCTCTTTTAATTCCTCCAGATTTAGTAAATATACTCTCAGTTACAGACTACAGATAATTAAATGAGATAGATAATGGGCAATATGGAAGGAAGATAACACATAGTAATTAAATGTTGTATATTTTGACAATTTTTAAGAAGTACTTTATCTTAAATGAATTTTAGGCAAACTGTCCATTGTTTTGACATCATCAAGTGACTAAAGCTATTTTGAACTCAGTAGTTAATTTTAGCCTTCATATATTTCCAGGTAAATTTAATCCATAAGTGTGGGATTCATTTGCTTTAGATCTGAAAATGTCATTTTGGAAGAGTCGTTTGATGTTGAGGAAATCTTGTGAGACCTTTAATAAGCCTCTTAAATCCAGGAAGTTATATTTTGCCAGAAGGAAAAGGAACCTGTAGCTTAAACTTTCCTTAGCTCTTAAGTGAGAACTTCAGATTCTGAAAAGGTGGTAAATTTTGCCAAGTATAGGCAATCTTTCTTCTCATTGGTGCATTGTCTTTGAAATCAGAGCATCTAATTTGAATCAGGCAATCTATAGTCTAGGTAAATGTTTTATTGATTTGCCTAGAAACATAAGTAGAAGGCAGGACATCAAAACGTTTTATTCAAACAGTTCGCACTTAGTTTGATGTAAATCACTCTCTTGTTCAATAGAGACTATAAGAAGAGGAAGAAGGCATCAACATTTCCTGTGCTGTATTAAGATATAATAGGTTATATACAATAGAAATATTTTTCCAGGTGTCTGTCTCTAATAAAAGGCTCCAGCTGCACCTTTGGGACAGAAACAGAACGCTACTACACGTTTTATTCTAATCATTTGCTCTATTTGTTACTCTCTAAAAAGGTTTTTAACACTGTATAAAACATGGAAGAAAAAATCTATTTTCTATGAAGATAACCAATTATGAAGTTAATCTAATTAAAATTTCATTCAGTGGTTGCACACTTTCTTTTTAACTTTATTTTCTATTTTAATGTCCCATTGAGGAAATGACTCAAACCGCTTTGAATGATCCTCTAACACATTTTCCAGGGATGCTTTTCATTTTGGTCTGTATCATTTCCAACTTATTAAACCATGTTCTTGATATGAGAAGAATAACATGATTCTGTTAACCTCCTGAACAAAAGATTAGTATGAACTCATTTGTTTCCTGGTGACCCTTGTAAGCTTATAATTTAATTATATATTAGAACTTATTTAATTTTGTACTTGATGTTAGGATCTTTTTCGATGAGCACTGATATATTAATATTATATATGGTATAATATAGAAAGGCACATTTAAATTTACTCAAAAAATCTGATTATTTCTCCACTGAAAATCTTATGATAGTAAGTTTTGTGGTTATTATTTTGGAAGACAAAATCAACCCAAAGTAAAGTTACTAAGGAATAAAGCATACAATCTAAGAGATGGAGTGAAAAAGCAAAACAAATTGTGAGAAGCAATTGTGAGTGGCGTGAGATAAGAGTAGGTAAAAATGATGACTGGACATATAGAAGTGATTCGGTGTGCTGTGCGGGTCCAGTATTTAAAACACGACATTTCATCTGAGAGTAGAAGAAAATTTGAAATGAGAATGTTACTTTTGCCTCTTCTCTGCCTCCACAGAATAGATTAAAAAGAGGAAGTTGAGGCATAAGAACTCAGAAGACCTTCTGCACCCGAGCAAAAAAAAAAAAGAAGAAAGAAAGAAATGCTGTAAAGGAAAGATGCAAGATGCTATGACAGTTGAACAGCGGGTGGGAGGAAGGGGCAGGCAGGATAGACGAGTAATTGAAAATTACCCCTATGTCCGTCAGTTAGAGAGCCCTAAAAGATAAGAGTTGCTAACAGTGACCAAAAGGCAGGAATGGGGACAGCAAGAAAGATGAGTAGATTCAGTCTTTGTCCCTACTAATTTTAAATTTGTGACATGACCCAGAGAAAGACACATCACAGAATTGGTTAGAAATAGAAGCTAGAACAGAAGATGGAAGCAGCAATGAAAAGGTTGGTCTTAGGGCAGATCAACAAAGAAACACATCTTTCAACTTAAGAAGGAAAACGGGCAACTATTAATTGTGCTTAATGGAGAGTAATCCTTCCCATTTATGCTTCCGTTGCTACCTGGCCTTACAGTTAATGATGCAGGGCAGTTCCACAGTTCTTGTCCGGTTGTTGTTGTTGTTAATAGAATCCCCCTCAAGATTCCAAAGCCACAAAGCAACTGTTAGTGTTCAGTGACCTTCTGCACCAGCTGTCTTTTGGGCTTTGAAATTGATTTTCCTTGTCTCGGTGTCTGATAGTCTCTCTTCAAGTGTGCCTCTCTAGTTCATCACCAGAGTGAAAACCGTGGCACAGATAGCTGAGGAACTGGAAGCAGGCATCACGCAGGGCATCATTAGAAACATCAGAACTGAATCAGCCTGCGCCAGTGTCCTCTGTGTTAAAAAGAAGCCGCTGTTGGTTCTGCTGCTTTATTGCTGAATACAATGGGGAATATTCTCACAGGATTCACTTTTTTCATTCCCAAATATGGTCTGAGAAGTAAAAATTTCTGCCTTTATTCTACAAACTGCATGTGGATGCCAGGTCAAAACCATATGTTTTTGATAGTAATTTTTGCAGACTTTTTTGTACTTGAGAAGCATATTCCCAAGGCTGTATGACCTGGCAAAGAGTCACAGGATGGGAAAAGACTGTAATGACACAGAAATATGTGCCTTGGAGAGAATTAGGTGTTAAATAATTTTCTCATATAGAAAAACATTGTATACTTTTCATATAGCTAAATTTAAATATTCATTTATCTGTTGATTCAGTAAATATTTGTAGAACTCTAGACATAAACTAAGCATTGTGTTGGAACTTGAAACAGTTAAAACAAAGTCCTGGGCTTAAAGCTATTACATTAGTCACAGTATACACTCGTCAGTGTTTTACATTTTCTGTGTTGCAATGGACAGGACATCGTTGCCTTTGGAAAGAAGGCATCCTGTCTGAACCTAAAAATTAACAAATTCCTGCTAAATCAGAAACCAGATGTTCTTCTCTATAGAAAGTATGTTGACATGGCCCTTTTCTGCTATTCTAGTTAATGTCTAAGAGGTTTTTACATGTGTGTTTTAGCACATCTACTTTGAGGCCTAATTTTACCTAAAGGAATCATTCTCACATGAGTGACGCCATTTGTTTGTAAATGGTTTCAAAATACATCAATTTAAACAATCTTTACAAATTCTTTCTATACTTTTATTAGAAAGCCATCTAAAAATATTGAAAACCAGTGATTTTAAAATATAGTACACTGGTGATTTGGCTTCTCTTTCAATGTTTTATAATGTTTTTGTATTTATTATACACATATATCTCCGAGGCACAAGTTTGATGCCCCTCTGAAATGAGTAGTCATGTAGACAAGAAGGGGAAATGTACTTCTGAGATTTGAAGTCCGGGGCCCAAAAAATAGAATTGAATTCTATTTTCTCTTGCAGCAACAAAAGTAAATTTGTGTATTACATAGTTAGAAACTCTTTCAAGGTAAAGAGGTCTTAAGTTCCACTAATATTGATAAATAATGTATTTTTGAATATTACATCTTTGTTTTCAACAATATGTCAGAGTTTCTTTTTGCTCTAAGAAGAATAATTTCATAGCAATTCAAGCCTAGTTCTTTTTTTTTTTTTCCTCTTAAAGATTGGCACCTGGGCTAACAACTCTTGCCAATCTTTTTTTTTTCCTGCTTTATCTCCCCAAACCCCCCCGTACACAGTTGTATATCTTAGTTGCAGTTCCTTCTAGTTGTGGGATGTGGGACGCCACCTCAACATGGCCTGACGAGCAGTGCCATGTCCGTGCCCAGGATCCGAACCCTGGGCCTCCGCAGCGGAGCACACGAACTTAACCACTAGGCCACGGAGCCGGCCCCTCAAGCCTAGTTCTTAAGAGAGTTCTTTGCCAGCAGGACCAAAGCTGATGGACACCATGTATTGATATCACAGATTTGAAAATTGACACAGATGTGTCTAATTTTGGGGTTTTGTTAAGAAGATTAGCCCTGAGCTAACATCTGCTGACAATCCTCCTCTTTTTGCTGAGGAAGACTGGCCCTGAGCTAACATCCGTGCCCATCTTCCTCTACTCTATATGTGGGATGCCTACCACAGCATTGCTTTGCCAAGCGGTGCCGTGTCCGCACCTGGGATCCAAACAAGTGAACCCTGGGCCACTGAAGCAGAACGTGCGCACTTAACAACTGTACCACCGGGCCAGCCCCAGATGTGTCTAATTTGAGGTTGGCAGTTGTCTGGCTCATGGTCTTGCACACAGTAGGTTCATGTTTTTAGTGTCGAGGCTAAGATCGTAATCTTTAGAGTCCCATAGGCTCAGGTTCAAATCCCATTTCCCATTGAGAAATGTCCCAAACCACTCTGAACAAAGCTATAACACATTTTCCGTGTATGCTTTTTATTTTGGTCCCTATATCCTCCAACTTTTATTTATTTATTTTTGTTCTACTAGTTTATTTATTTGTTAGCCATGGGTCCTTGTCCAAGGTACGTAATTTCTCTGAGACTCAATTTGCGTGTTGGCACAATGGTCACCATTTCATTTATTTTACAATATTTATTGAGCAACTGCTGTGTGCCAGGAACTTTCTAAGTCATGAAAATACTTAGAGGTGAATAAGATTTCATGGAGTTTACATTCCAATGGGAGAAGACAGACAATAAATTTATGCAGTGGATACAGCATTCTTACCCATCAGCTTAGTATCTAGATAACTTTATGTTTTTACATTTCTGTCTGTTTTATTTGAAACTCTCATTCCTAGGAACTTTCCTCAGGTCATTTGGGTCTCTCCCTCTCCTCCTCCGCCCGCTTCATGATGATACTGTGAGCACAGCAGGGAGCACCTGGGCTGCAGTCTTCTCCACCTGAGTCTTTTCCACCTGATGCTGAGCTTTCCTGCTGTCTGTGTGTTCACTGTTAGTTGCCGTGTTATTGCTGAGAGAGCCTTGCGTTCTATGTGTGTGGCCCCTTCAGGTCCAGTGGAACACTCTACCATTTCTCTGCTACCCTTGAAGCCATAGAAGTAATTCTGCTTCTTACAGATGACGCTGAGGCGCAGGAATCTTAGGGAGACTGTCTCTAACTGCATCACCTAGACACTCCAGGCATCAGCTTTCTCTTTGGGATCCTCTGCAGGTCTCTGTCTGAGATTTAAGGCGTAGATTTCTCTGCTCTCAGGTGCCCTGATTCACTGTGTAGCCTCTATTCTCCAGCACCCCACCAGGGGAGCCAGGAACAGGCCCTCTGTCCCTGAGGCACAGTGAATCTTCTGCCCTCATCCATTCCCATCCAGCTCCCTCTTAATAAGAAAATTCTGTAGTCCAAGAGGAGTCTTTTTCTCCTATAGTCTATTTATTTCAAACACTTTGGCTGTATCCCAAATCTTCTGTTTCTACTTCTCCCTCAGAGGTTCTTCAGGGTACCTAAGACTTAGGCAAGAGACTCTGTCGTTGGCCATAGGCCTACATACTGGTTGCTGTTCAAATGCTGCTTGTTTGTGTGTGTGTAGCTTCTTCACATAGCTCTCTGCTATTTCTATACCTTCAAGTACCCTCAAGCTTGGCGTGGAAGTAGCAGAGAGCACCTCAGACTTCTCTGGAGACTTGCCACCTCCCCAGGGGTGCTGCCTGCAAAGCAGAGGGCAGGCTTCTTTCTCTGGGACCTATTGAATCCTCTGCTCTCATCAGCATCCCTCTGGTTCTCGTCTTGCTCCCAGCTGAAGGTATTCTCCTAGGCTGGAGGGAAACTCCTTTTTATCTCACACCGTATTTCTCCCAAACATTATGGTTCTACCCCAGTCCACTCCATTTCATCCAGTAGACTGGGCTTTAGGAAACCAGCAAGACACTCTGGCTATTTCGACTTCTCATCTTGTCTCATCTCACCTGGAGGCAATGAGATAAAACAGCTGCTGGAATTGAGAGAGTTGAGGTGGAGCAAAGACAGAAAGGGGAAAATTTTCAGGGAGAAAAAGCACACTTGAAATAGTATTTAAAAAATTTGACCTGCCACACAAGTAAACAAATAAACAAGAACTGATGATAATAAGCTCTTTGAAGGAACTGAGCTTGATGATATGATGGAGAGCAGAGGGACCAGGGCTTTAGTAGGATCTTCCTCCAGGTGCATCTGTCTGTCCAGCCTTCCCTTCATCTTCCCCAAGAGGAGTGGATATGCGTCCTTCCGAATGCTTTTTTTAATCCTTGCCGATGGTGTGGAGGGAACACTCTGTCACTATGCGTGTGAGCCTCTTGCTCACTCTTCATGTATAATCCTAAAAAAAGTGAGAATCTAGATCAGGGGGTCAACTGCAGTTCACAGGCCAAATCCAGCCTGTCACCTGTTTTTGTGGTGATCTTGAGCTAAGAACGGTTTTTACATCTTTAAGTGGTCAAAAAAAGTGAAAAGAATATTTCATGACATGGGAAAATTATATGAAATTAAGATTTCTATGTCCATAAATAAAGTTTTATTTGAATCAGTCACACTCAACATTTATGGGTGCTGTCATGATATAACAGCAGAGTTGGGATGGTCTGGCCAGAAAAGCCTAAAATATTCACACTCTGGTCATTCATAGGAAAAGGTTGCTGCACCTTGTCCCAAGGATCAGGTTTCTCCTTGACATGATACAGTC
Source organism: Equus quagga (assembly GCF_021613505.1). Classification (NCBI taxonomy): domain Eukaryota; kingdom Metazoa; phylum Chordata; class Mammalia; order Perissodactyla; family Equidae; genus Equus; species Equus quagga. The sequence continues at coordinate 25,644,111 of NC_060288.1, read as the reverse complement.
CATTTTCTCATCCAGAGTACATGCCAGTGTGTGGATCGCCAATATCAAATTTGTAAACCAGCCAATTCGTTTTGTATGCATTGGGTTTTTTTTTTTTAAGATTTTATTTATTTTGTTTTTTCTTCTTCTCCCCAAAGCACTCCGGTACATAGTTGTATATTTCACTTGTGGGTCCTTCTAGTTGTGGCAAGTGGGATGCCGCCTCAGCATGGCTTGATGAGTGGTGCTAGGTCCGCACCCAGGATCTGAACTGGCGAAACCCTGGGCCATCAAAGCAAAGCGCACGAACTTAGCCACTCGGTCATGGGGCCAGCCCCTTGTGTGCACCGGTTTTGAGGGTATTACATTTTGAATTGGGATTTTAAAGTCTTCAGATGACAATTTTTGGTCTTTTGGAATATAGATTCCAATAAATGAATTTGGGAAGAAAAATACCTAATGCATTATTGAGCATTTAGCTTGTGTTGGATGCTAATATAAACACATCATATATGTTACTTCATTTAATCCTCATAAAATGACTATATATATATATTATATATATAATAGGTTTTATTATTCCCATCTTACAGATGATTAACCAAGACACAGAAAATCTGAGTAACTTACCAAACATCATCCCACTAATTATAGGTGACGTCTGGATTTGAACCAGACAGTCTGGTTCCAGAGCTCACGTTCTTTGACACCATGCTGAGTTGAATATGGTAATTGGCACTAAAAATGCTGCTTCCAACATACCGCTTAATTCAGACTCTAAATGTTGAAATTTGCTTTATAAAGTAGTTGTATGGGGAAAAAGGGATTCACAATCACTTGCTAGTATAATTTATAGAAGTAGTAACTTATCATTTGCATCTGTTCTAATTTCGTGGTCAACAAAGCATTTTTAGATACATTAACTGGTTTACAACCCTGTGTGATTAGTAAATCGTTAGCTCCATTTTGTTGATGAAAAAATAAAAAATAAAACAAAAACCTGAGGCTTCCTAGGATCACATAACTAGGAAATGATAGACCAGGAACTCAAACCCAGATCTTCTGGTTTCTCATCCGGAATTCTTTCCCCATCCCTCTGTTAGGCAGACTTTCATGACTTTCCGTGTCTGTACACGAGCTACATTATTGTTCACAGCAATTCTCTGTAAGTGGACTCTTTGTAACTTAACTACCTGGTTAGCCTTTCCTAACCAATTGTATACATAAAATCATGAGTTTGATCCTCTTTTATTTATCATTATGTTGTGCTTACTATATTCCAAGCACTTCACAGTAAATGCTAACTCATTTAAGTCTCATAACAAGCCCTGCGAAATAGGTAGTACTGTTGTCCCCATTTTACAGATTAAGAAACCAAAACACAGAGAGAGATTAAGGAACGTGCGCAAGCACACATACCTAGTAAGTAGTAAAGCAGGACCTGAACCTTAGCAGTCTAGCTTCCAAGTTCTGTCCTTGTCACCCCTTAACTTGTTTGATACATTAATCTATTTTCTAATGCACGTTAAAGTAAGTACTTGAATGTTAAAATTAAAAATATTCAGCTGTGTACCATCTAAAATCGTCTTGTGTAAAGACTGTACTGTACCACGGTGGAATATTCCAGGATTCCTACAATTTCATGAATATGAAAGAGAGAGAACCCTCTGTTGATTTCATCGAACGTGTTATTAAGAAGGATAAGCATACATGTTAAGACACACACTCAATACACTATAAATTGCCAGCATAGTGTGAAATGTAAACCGTGACAAACATGGCCCTTTTTTTAAAATTTGGAGACTTTTATTGTTAATAGGAATCTTGAAAGTAGCCATCTTTCCTGAAGAATTCCTAAGACAATAGTTTTGTCATCTGATCATTGTTTCTGTTTAAACATTTTGGAAGTAAGACAGCATACAACTTTAGAGGCAGTTTCCTCCCCTGTTGTGCAGCTCAGTTGTTAGGAAATCTTTCTATATTTGATCTAAAACCCGCTTCACTGACCCCTTCATTTGTTTAGGTTGATTTTAGAAAGCGTTCTGTGATTCCTCCCTTTCTCTCCCCTCCAGCAGATTTGCCTTCCTGTTGTGTTTGACAGAAGCTAAAAATAAAATTAGTTTGCATCCCTTGAGAACTGACCAGCTGCCTGTGGCCAAGCTTGATGGTACTTACTAGTGGGGGAGCAGGCTAGGATTGGAATGTTTCCATGGGCATCCAGAAGATAAGTCAGTCTGCAGACCACCAGCGTGATCATGCATACTTGTGTTTATATGAGTATATCTTCTCACATAGCAGTAAGTTCACATGTAACGACAAAGTAGTCAGATTTGTTTTCTTAAGTGGAATGTGAAGATGTTCTTAAGGCAATTCACAAAGGGAAGTTCCAAAATGGTTTTGCACTGGAAATGGTATGATTAGAATAACTTTGTAGTCTCTCAAGATCTCTACTTGAAGGGACAGTGATCGTTTGTATGCATAAATACTGCTCTAGACAAGACAAATCAGGCTCTTTCATCAGAGTCATTTTTATGAGTTGGGTTTTTTTGGTTCAAATATTTCCTTAATTTCTAATTTTTTTTAATTATATGAGGTCAATGATTAAAAGAGAGAGACAGAAGGAGAGGAGAACTGATGCGTAGCTGTCTCTGTCTCTCACATTTTTAACGTATTTGCATCTTATAATGATATTCTCCCGTTCCACAGGCATTTCCTATTCAAAACAGGAACAGGGACAACGCCACTGTTCAGTACTGCAACCCCAGGATACACGATGGCATCTGGTTCTGTTTATTCGCCGCCCACTCGGCCACTACCTAGAAACACCCTATCAAGAAGTGCTTTTAAATTCAAGAAATCTTCAAAGTACTGTAGCTGGAAATGTACTGCCCTGTGCGCTGTAGGGGTCTCAGTGCTCCTGGCAATACTCCTATCCTATTTTATAGGTAAGAACAAATTTCCAGAATTATTCTGTTTGTAAATCGGGATGTTATATTGTTGTTTTGTTGGCTTTATCTATTTGGTGAAAAGGTATACTATGAGTTCATATTTTCTAGGGAAGGGGTTGGTAATGAGACATTATAAATCACAGGGTATTTTATGTAATTCTCAGCAAATTAGGTAAATAGAAAAGCTGCATTTGCATGAAGAACAAGGTATATTCCTGGACACAGACTACGGTGTACTTTTGTGTTTGACTTATCCCTCATGAAACGTGGGTAACTCTAGGACATGTCATGGACGCAGAATAATTCATGCACTTGCAGGAATGAACACTGTGCAGGAATCTCCTTCAGTGCATAGTCAATAGGGAGCTCTCTGCTGCTTGTGATATTACACGTCTTTCAGCCAACTCAGCTATCTAAATGTAAAACTCACCACTCAGGACCATCAGCGTGCACTCAGGAACGCTCTCCAGAGAACTGCGCATCCATAAAACAATGAACAGGTTGCATCCTCATTCATATATGTGGATTTTTCAGCTTTTCTGATGTAGTATTGATCATGTTTTTCATTTACTAGTAACCCAATGATGGAAGCTGCTAATAGAAGTTGTAAATTTTCCTTTTATTTAACCATTTCAGAACATATATGAGCATTCAAACTATTGGAAATTGCTTTTTAAAATGTCTGAAATGACCACATCAGATTTTGATTTCCTTGTAAGTGTAGGGGAAGGCCTACCACATGGAAATACTAGTGGTGTCCACTGAGACAAATCACAGGCTGTGCGGGTTATGCAACAAGAACAGCAGCCAGTGATGCGTCCTCAAATTTACAAAGCGATTTGTGATGCGCCATGAAATTCTGTCGCTGAGTAAGAGTATTACAGAGCGGTATATACAATGGTATGATGCCTTTGCAGTGAGCCAGTTCTATCATTAGCCATAATACTCCTTAGTTATAAACTGTGTACTTTGGAAAGTGAAATAACCATTTCAAGTCACAATTCTTTTTAAGAGAAAAATAGAATTTTAGAGCGTGAAGGAACTTTGGAGATAATCGAGTCGGGGATGGCGACTTATGTACTGGTACTGCCGATTCTTTGACCATGGCAGACATCGCTAATGAACCAGGACACTCTTTCCCACTGACCCTGGCTACAGCCTCATTATCCTCCTTACGTGCTTCACACAGCACCTCATCTAGCCACTGTCCATCAGAGACGAGAGCAAGATGAAGCCTTTTTGTAATTTTTCAATCTAAGTTAACTCCCTTCTTGTAAAAATGGTCAAACCAGCTGCCAAAAGGGATGTCACTTGGCCAAGATCAAACACTAATAATCAATGCTATGCTGTCTCATAACCCTCAAGGTAAATGAGGAATATCACCACAACAAAAATCAGAATTCAGAGACAGATTTCTAGTATTCAGCTAGCAAATATCCAGCCATCAAGAGAATCTCTTCTAGTTAGCTGTATAAATTCTTTGTATCTGTCAGCAGTGTGCAGCTAAAGAATTTTAAGTGATTCCAAAAGGCACCAGTCATAAATGGGATATAATACATTAAGCATATGTATTTGTAGGGGATTTTTTTTTTTTACTAGAGTACATGCCAAATAGATAGATAAATACTATTCGGGGCTGGAATTCAATGTCTGTGTTGTTGATATGTTGTCAGACGTCCTTTCTGATTGTAACTGCCTGTGTTGTACCCATTGTTAAGTATTTTGAATATCAGCAATGGTACTCTTTCATTTTATTTACGTTGTGTGACTAGCAGGAAAAAAAGCATTTTCGTATGAGATTAGGTCACTATTATTCATGAGACTTGTACTCTTTTCAAGGATCCATTACCGAATATCATTGAGGATCAGACTTCTAAGTAAAAACTCAAAATGTTCCTTTTTTTCAAATTTCCTGTTTTTTGCTGTTTAATAGGTTAGTATCCTCCTTTATTCCTACCAATACCACTATCGTATCTTCTCCCTTTGATTTTATCTTTCACAAATTACATAATTAATATACTCACGTACTCTTGTCAGTTCAACAGATATTTGTTGAACTTTTGTTACAATCTAGTTATTGTGCTGCCAGTTAAGGCAATACAATCCAAGAGTTATCTGGCAAAAATTACTTCTGTCAACAAAGAATTATCTCATACTTTTATTGCTTTCCTTAAGCACAAATGTAGTTAGAATTTTCACCAGTCTTCCTGTGCTTATGTCACTACCAGATTAACGCAATGATTTTTTTGTTTAAATCAGGTAAGAGATTTCATTTGTTCCTCAGGAAGCATGAGGAATCTTTTCAGACTGAAAAGATTGAAGACTGAAGGTACTGCCTTTACCCTTGAAAAAAATAATAGGCCACTTCTCTCAGGAAAGCTTGTCCTTGTCTATTGAGTGTGCTGTAAAGCAGAGAGGGAGAAAAGGACCACTTGCCTGTCCAGCTAGATCAGTCTGATAAACTCCCCAATCAATGGGGAGACCAATGTCATCATCAGATTGACCTTACAACCTTTAACAGAAGTGCAGCCATCCTTAAACTTTTTTTTTTCCGTTTCCTTTAAGGTCCCCTTGTCTCACATTGACTGTCAATATGAAGTCAAAGCCTTAAGAAATAAGTAAAATAAAAAGCTTGAGGAATTATTTCTATCCTAGAATTTTCATTCTCACCTTCCAGTAAGGTCATGAGAAGTTATGAGAATGTAGCATTAATGTGTCTCTTCTCTAAGATAAAGTTATCACAGGATAGTCAAGGTGAATAACTTCTGAAAGGGGGGGGTGTAGTTACAGGCTTTGCTGTTTGTTTTTCCTATTCCTATATAAATTTCAGAGAATAAAGAAAGGCCAAAAAAAAGTGAAAATTAATTCCCATTGTCATTGATAACTTTTTGCTTAGGTAACCACCCTTCACTTTTTGGTCTGTATCCTTCCAGATATTTTTCCATGCATCCATATACCTAGAGTTCCATATTCTTAAATACATTTTGTACCAGGCTCTCCCACTTATCATTCCTTAAACATCATAAGTGTTTGAACATCATAGTGGCTATTTTTTTTCAAAGGTTGGCCCTGAGCTAATATCTGTTGCCAATCTTCTTTATTTTCATTCCTCTTCTTCCCACTGCCCCCCCAGTACATAGTTGTATATTCCAGTTGTACGTCCTTCTAGTTCTGCTACATGGGATGCCACCTCAGCATGGCTTGATGAATGGTGCCGTGTCAGTGCCCAGGATCTGAACCTGTGAAACCCTGGGCCGCGGAAGCAGAGCACACGAACTTAACCTCTTAGCCACGGGGCTGGCCTCCATAGCAGCTATTTTTAATTAACAGTTCCCAAAAATGCACTGACTATTTTCTTGTACGTGTAAGTGTGTGTGTCTGTGTGTGCATGCATGTGTGTTCAGCTGATCAAATTTTTGATCAGAATAAATTCTTTGAAAGAAATTTCCTGGGCCAAAGGGTAGAAATGTTTCAAATTTTGCAAACCATGGCCAAATTACCCTTAGTTTACACAACTACCAGTGTAACTTATTATCAATATTTTTAACCCTTGCCAGTTTCTTAGGTTAAAACATTTTATTGTTGTTTTCATTTAGTACTAGTAGTGCTGAATATCTTTTCATATACTTATTGACCATTTGTATTTCTTTTTGTGTGTGTGAATAACTAGTTTCCCCCCATTTTTCTACTGAGGCTTTTCTCCTTTTTTTTTTTGATTTGCAAGTGTTTGTTTATTAAGGATATGAATCATTTGTCATATGTGTTATATATTTTTCCAATTTAATAGTAACTTTGTTCAAAGTCATTTTGCCATAAACCATATAGAATTTTTTAAATAATCAAATTTATCAATTTTTTTATAATTTCTGATTTTCATGGGGTACCTATAAAGTCCTTATTTATTCTAAGTATTATTTTTTAAAATTTCCTTAAATTTTCTTCTGGTACTTTTGTGGTTTTCAGTAACAATTTTTAGGTCAACATTTTTCTGGATACTCAAATGTTGGGAGATCGAATTAGCTCTTCATTCTAGAAGCTCATCGTCGAGTGATAAAGACATGTATGCAAACACGTTTAATAGAGCATACTTTCATAGCAGCTTGATCCATATGGCAAAAAATAGAGAAGAAAAGAAGGAAAATACCTTCTGAAGATGTTGGAGAAAGACTTGATATAGCAGATGATGCTTGAAAGATGAAGAGCAGTTCAGTTTAGTAGGTTTGATGTCAAAATGGTTAGTGGGCGATCACCTTGAGAAGAGGTCATCCAAGGCATGGAAAGGAGGAAACGTGAGCTGTCTACAGCAATTCGTGTAGAGTGCTCATGGTGCGCTAGGCATTGTGTTCAAATCTGTGTATGAATTATCTCATATAATTTTCACAACAACTCTATGAGTTATTATCTCCATTTAACAAATAGGAATCTATCACTTAGAGAGGCACCTCGCCTAAAGTCAGACAGCCAGTAAATGATAGAGGCTGTCCTGGAAACTATCAAGGGCCCCGTTACACTATATTGACTCTCATGAGGTTTTTGGAAGAACTGAAAATGGGAAAGAAATCGAAGAAATTAAAGCATAGCAATGAAAAAGAGTCACATTTATGTTTTTAAAAGATTGCTTTAGTGACATTCCAGAACACGTAATATGAAGAAATGAAGTCCAGACTTGTGCTTTTCAAACTTTAATGTGCCTGAGACTCCCCTGGGGATCTTGTTAAAATGCATGTTCTGATTCAGCAGATCTGAAGTGAGAACCGAGAGCCTGTATTTCAAACAGGCTCCCAGGTGGTGCGGCTGTGGTCCTAGACCATGCTTGGAGTAGCAAGGCTGTAGGCCAGTGCTGTCAAATGTTATATTCGATGATAGAAACGTTCTGTCTGCACTGTCCAGTTCAGTGGCCACTAGACACATGTGGCTATTGAGCCCTTGAAATGAGGCTAGTGCCACTAAGGAACTGGAGTTTAAATTTTATTATTGTTAATTAATTTAAACTCGAACAGCCACATGGGGCTAGTAGCTGCCATTTGGACGGTGCAGGTTTAGACAACCCGTTAGAAAACTAGTCTGAGTGGGAGACCATGAGGCCCTGTTGGGATAGAGGAGTGAGCAGAACTGAGAAGCTATAGCTGATACATAATAGAATAAGTGTGCCGTGATTTGTCATGTCCTAACTCTTAAAAATCAAATATCCGAGCAGGTACCGATGGCAGCTTCTTTTCAGCAGAGCCACAGTAGGATTTTCTTTAGATTGCTGCGCTCCCGATTAAAATCCATCTCTAATGCATTAGTCTTTAAGTTGGTGTGTCTTTACATAATGGAAATTCTACTGATTCCTAAACACAAATGTTGAGTTCAATGATAATACTTAGTGATACAGACCTATCAAAAAATACCTGTCCCACTTTTTCTGGGCCCTAATTTACTCATCTTATTTTTTTCTCTCCTAAAATTAGAACAATATAAAGATGGGCTGTAGCTAGCCATTGTTCACCAAAGAATGGATAAAAAGAGCGAGCCTGTTAGTTACTGTTACTTCTGCACCTGTTCACACTTATGGAATGAGTAGGAGTCTTCTTGTTCTTTTCTCACAGAAGACTCTTTTTTCCTGGATGGGAGATAACCTGAAATTTTGATGTTGTACACATAGAAACATGCCCAGAAATCTTATCATAAAGCAGAAACGTTATTGAAACGTTATTAAATACAAATCAATATAAATATTGAAATTATTATGTTAACACCAGTAAAACCTGCAGCAAAGTCAAGTCAAACACCATTATGGGCATTTAACCTCCTTAGTATTTCTATATACTGCTAGGCAGGCTCTGAAAATTCAAATAATTTCCTTGTAGAGTAGCACCTTAAAAGTATTTGCACGTGTTTCTTTAAATTTAAGGAAAACTAGAGAAAATAAAAATCTTAGCAAATTATATTATACTAGCACATTTTTTCAATTTTTAGCCAGTTTATCCCAACCAGTAATTCATTTGACAACAGTCTTTTTTTAGAACAGCTTTATTGAGATATAATTCATATATCATACAGTTCACCCATTTAAAGTATACAATTCAATGGTGTTTAGTATATTCACACAGTTTTGCAGCGATCACTACAATCAATTTTAGAACATTTCCATCATTGCCAAAGAAGAAACCCTGTGTTCCTTTAACAGTCACTTCCCATTTCCCTCCAAACTCTCCCTAATTTTTTTTCCACAAAAGTCTGAACTTTTAAGGGACTAGTTTGTTAACTCATTTCCCAATGACAAGAAATAACTCAGCATTGTTTTTCTTATGAACTCCTGACATATACTGCTAACCAAAGAAGTACTTGCATTTTCAATATTCCTTTTCATTTAAAAAAATACCTATGTAGTTATTTATTTCCTTTGAACAGCTGCTACCAACTGATTACTAAAATAGATGTTGTCATATGTCTGCTAAAAAGGCTGTTTAACAACATAAGCATTCCCTAGATCTAGCAAAACATAATCAGTCGAATCCAGGTTCATTGCGGTTATGATTCCATAGCAGTTATCTGTCCTACTTCTGTGTCTGTTTGCATTTTACGAACATTTTTACCTCTCTGTGTACCTTGAAATTGATTATGGTACTAGCTATACATATATGCGCGACTCAGGGTCAGAAGGAAAAATACAGCAGCCCTTTATGCCTCATGAAAAACCAACCATTTAAATATATATGGCAAAATAAAATGTGTTGTGACATTCTTTTTTCTTTTTGGACATGTCTTTGTAATAAAAGTGCTGTTTTATTAGGTTATAGAACACAGCCAGGCAATGAATTATACAGCATTTTTCACTACAGCTTCTGCCTTTAACTCCTAGTTGCATTACATTCAGAAAATGCATTTTGTCCGAGATGGAATGGTAGCATTTTAATACTAATGTGCTTTCATCACGCTGTGGAAAAAATATATTGCCTATATTTTAGAGGATTGAAAATTGCAAACTAAAAATTTTAAATGAGTATATCAGTATTTTTTATTCTTGGATACATGAAATTAAGGACATATTTAAACCTGATTCAATGATGAATGAAGGCTCAGAATAAAATAGTTTACCTCGAGGAGAGGAGAAAAATAGTAAGATGATAAAGCATATTGCTACAGTACTCTAAATCTATAAATTCAAAAAGGAGAAAATCTACTAAAAACCCATTCTAGGTAGTTGTGTTTTTTCCTTATTTTCTAGGCACTTGTATGGGTAAAATTGTGCTTTCATATGTATATATCTATGCTCCTCCAGCACCCACAGAAAACTTGGCTATCTTGTCATGTTGGTACTCTGTCATGACTTTCAATATAAACTCTAATAATTTGTAGAAAATGTTAGTTTTCTATGTCTAGCATATCACGTAGAAACTTAGAAAAGATTGAGAGGTCACTTAAAATTCAGTTCATTCTAAGCCAACTCTGTATAATCATATCAATGACTTCTGAATTGAACCTAAAGTGGGAAAAAGTTCTATATTATACACTCAATTTTTTTGACATTATAAATTTTTTGTTAGCACAACGTAAAAATGTTTAGTTTTGAGTTTATCCTAATATTTATTACTATACATAAAAAAGAAATCACTACCAAATTCAAGAAATTATACAAATGTAGGAAGTATGCCACTCCCCTTCTCCCCCGAAATAATTTATTCTACTCTTAGCTTGCTATGAGGTCAGCTAAAGTAAATAATATATGAGAAATACTATATTTAAACAGACTGATTTTACCATTCAAATATAAGCATCTCTCTGACTTGAAAAACATTCAAGGACGACGACAGTAAGAAATACCTTTAAAGCCAGCTAAACTCTGGTTTGTGCCCAACATAAATATCTTGTCTGTGAAATACGGTGCTGTTTTCTCTGTTTTAGGCTATCAGTTCTGCAGAATGTAGCAACGTCTCCTGACTAATGACAAGTGGAAAGCATAATACAATATTTACCATTTCGGTGCTACATTGCATAAATATTTAATTGGTGTTGCATATGTCATTTGCTTCTGCATTAGTGCTGCTGAGAGCAGTGTGTTCCGAGAGAAATGTCTACATACAGAAGAGTGAAAGGAAAAGTAATTGGCAAGTATAAGGTTAAAAAACAACTCGATAGATTGCTGGGAAGGTTAGGAATAAATTCAGCATAAAACTTTTAAGTTCCATTGAATCTATATTCAAACAGAGATCTCGTCCTAGAATATAACAGATAAAATAAAGTTCAAATGTTTATAGACTCTTCTAGTTTAGTGTTCCTACATAATCTTACAATGTCTACAGACTACTTACACCTTGTCCTTCTCCCTTAAAAATGATTCCACGCTTTCTTCCTTAATGACTTAGTAATGTAACACCAGAAGAGGAAGTGACCATTCCTCCCTCCATCCATCATTCATTCAACATTTATTTATTGAATGACAACATTTATTTATTGAGACAATATAAAAGGTACAACAATGAACAAGATAACACAGTCCTTGCCCCCTTAGAGATTATACCTTAGAGAATGCAAACACTGAGCACCGAATTATAGTCATCATGACTATTCAAAAAGGAGAAATGTAGGTGATTGGGAGAGTACATAAAAGGCAGAACTTATTGAGTTTGAGCATTAGAGAAAGGTTTTTCTGATAAAACCAGAACAATAACTAGGATTATGTGTTTTGACGAATGCTGACAGAAGGACAAATTTTATGTTACCACATAAACCTAAATGTGGCCCAAAAAAATCAATTCTCAGAAATATTAAAACCAGTATATTGTGATATAATAAAGATAAAATCTAGATGCATTTGAGAAAAAAAAATTATGATGTTCATTGGTTTTCTTTGTTTAGTTAGTCTAGAACCCTTTTTGTAGTTAATGTCTAGAAGTAGAAAGAAATGTTACTCTGGAAATTTTGGGTAACTAGGTTTTAAATTGCCACAAGAATTTATAGTCTGTTTCTGCTTGTTCCTTTCCCTTAATTTTAGACTACATACATGCATGCTTTAAGAATTTTATTTGTAATGTATACCCAGAAAATAGTTTTAAAACTGTTAAAAGAAATGATATCTCTGGGTTCCTTACAAACATTCATGAATACCCTATTAATCTATTTTGAAGAAATTTTTAAAATGTGTGTGTTTCCTGTATTTCAAAGGTTGTTAAGGGGTAAAGATCATGTTGCTCTGCATATGACAACCCAAGAAGTCGGTGTGTCCAATTTCTGTCACTGAGTTGGTCCCAGAAGTGGAAAGGACATTACTTTGGGAGCCTTCTATTGTGCATTTTAAGCACATATCATTCAAAGAACAATTACATTTTTTAGCTTTTGTATAGTACTAAGATTCTTCTGAGAAAACATGTAGTGTTTTTAAAGATAAGAACTTTCAGTCTTTCCTTTACGTTTTAGGTTTCACCACTGGTGACTTCTCCAGTTTCCAAAGAGGGAACTAAGGCTTCTCTGCTGGTGGCTTTCTCCATCAGCAAGCTTGGCATAGCGTTGGCTGGCTCTATGCTGGGGTTGTCATTTCTCCCTAATATTTTGACCATAGGCAGATCCTTTCTGCTTCCTCCTCCACTAGTGAACTTTTTCTCCCCTTTACCACTTTCAGTAAGCCTCCTTCCGTCCCTAAAAGAGAAGAAGCCTTTCCCGTGTTGTCCTGCATTTCCCAGGGCGAGAGAAGGGTGTTCAAGGCTACCTAGAAGATTACTGGATGTGATTCTAGAAAGTGGGGCCCTTTGCTCTGAGAAAAAATGATGCAAGTAGTTTTGCATCTTGCAGATTTTTATTTGTTTTTCACAGGCATTTCCTTTTAATTATTTCCAATATCACAGTCAATTAAATCCATTCAACTTAGCAATTATTGAATATCCCTCCTGATCACTGAGTTCACAAAGATGAGTAAGACATAATCTTTACCACAATGATCTTCTCATCTTATATGGGAAAACGTAATGTCAGATTTTCAAATCGCATTCCATTATATTTTTATCGCGTTGTTTATAAGTACAGACCTTCAAAGCAGTGAGACTTGAGTCTGTGTTCCAACTCGGTCACTTCCTAGCAATGTAATCTTGAGCAGGGTGCTTACCCTCCATAAACGAGAGTTTCCTCATCCCTGTAAACAGGATTAGTAATAGTACAGCTCTTGGGAATATCGAATAAAATAACGAATGTGCCTGATAAAATACAAGTGCTCAGTTAATTTTAGCTGCTATTATTATTCCTTATAACAACCTAGTAAATCGAATATTATTATCCACAATTTTTAGGAAGAAAAATCTTAGGCCCAGAGAATCAGTGGCTTGTCTGGTGTTAAAGCCAGTAAGTCTTAAAACAGGGACCATAACCATGTCTCCTTATTTTGAGCCCAGAACTTTTCCCCATTATATCATAGGGCATTGTTTCTCATACAATTTGAGAATTTACGGGTGGTACTTAGGAGAATAAATAAGATCGAGTGACAAAATGAGGAATTTATTCCCTTTAGAATTCTCACTTGCTTGTATCTGATTATGTCATGAGGAAATCTCAGAAGATGTTAGCATGTCGTGACACCTGTCTTTAACACTTCTTTCACAAATGAACAATTTTGCTGGCAATAATTTCTGCATAGATTGTAATAACAGTGTTTACAGTTTACTCCATTTATTTTTGTTGTTGCCTTCTATTTGTATCAAGAGATACTGATTTTTCCTTTAAGATAATGCTATAAAATTTCATTTTAAAATAAAAGTATTTAAGTTTTTGTCAATAATTTCAAGTAAAAAATAATTTAAATATATAAATATAAAAATATTTATTTATAAAATAATAATACCATAGAAAGTTCACAATTATATCATAAAAGTGATAAGCACATTTAAAAAAATATAGAAATCACTGCTGTGGGGACTGAAAATGCTGTAGGTCATGTTCATTGGGTCTTTTAATATCGTTGTAGATTTTTAATCTTTTCATTAACTAAATTTGTAGTTTTAACAAGCTAACTGCGTGATGTAGTTAATGAGCCTATGTGGGTTGCATAGAATTTGTACATAAAACTTAACCATATTATCTCAATCATTTTAAATAATCCCAACTTTTACCATTATTTTCTTTTTTTAGAGTGAAGATATTTTTAGATACTTTTTACTTCTTCAAAGAAATTCTTTATGATCTTAGAAAAGCATCGCAGGTAGAGAAGCAATACATGTTTAAAGTGGGAAAGTGGGCCATTTATTTTTAGGAAAGGAGACTGAGACCACCAAATACAGAAGCAAGTTGACAGTGTGAACAAGTCTCCTGTGGATCAGAGAGGACAACTTCCTTTGTATTTTGCTTTGAAACGAATCCACAAATGCTTCATGAATATCCATTAATAATAGTTACATTCATAACTAAGGAAAACTGCCCTCCAAGTGAGCCCAGATTAATGGGGAGCAGCTGGAACACTGCCGTCCTAGGACCTTTTCCCACCCTGCCTGGGGAGATGAGATGGTCAAGGAGGGCTGATAGGATCTGTGAAAGTTACCGTTACCTACTAGGTACCAGAAATGGTGAAGTGGATTGCACACTAGTCTGCTGCTCACGTGCAACAGGACTTGATAAGATGACACTGTCTCAGTTTTTGTTGATGAATGAATGATGAACAACAAACTACAGGAGGTAGTTGTGCCTAGATTCCTGAAGGGTCATTGATTTTGTTTGAAGTTGCCACTTGACAACCACACACACACACTCACAGATCATATTATCTCTCTCAAATGTAACCTCTTGGAGGAGAAGTGGACTGTTATTGAAGGGGATGTTTTGAAGGGGATGTTTTTCTAGATTTTGCCATATTTTAATAGACCACCCTTCCTCTAAGAATCTCCATATCCCTAATAGTTGGATCTTTGAATAATAATGATTAAAGTGTCTTAAAATTTCAAAGAATTGTAATTTTCAGGTCTATTCTACTACTTTTTCAAAAAGTCCAAACAAACCAAGAAAAAATTTTGTGCTCAGGTAGCTCATTAACAAACATACCCATTTGTTACATAAAAGTAGACTATAGCTCTTAAAGCTATTGTGGAAGAAAGGAATCCAGATGAAAACTAAGTCAGTACAAGAAGCCTTTGAATAATGAGTAGATCCATGGGGTTTCAATGGCAAAACTGCTAATAACTGTCGCTAATGAGTCCTCTGTCACATACGTTTCATGATAACAGCAAACTCAGTATTTTGGCAAGCAGGGAATAGGCTACAAATCATGTAAATGATTTCGTTCTATATTTTGAATGTTCTTGAAATAGATCCTCTGACTGTATTCTTTAATGTTGTCAACTGTTACCTCAAAGATTCTCTAGCTTATTGATAATGACTGGCCCCTTTGGGCAGCTAATCGTGATGGTGAACACTTTGTTCTTTCCATTAGATTGGAGAATGAATGCTGCTTTCATTCGGAGAACAGAACTTGGAAACAAGAGGAAACTAATGAAACATTAGGCAAACAGTCTGTTTTAGAAATCCTGACTTAATTCCCCTGGTGACACAAACAACAGCTTGATTTTCATAAGCCTCTGTCCGCTTCACCATTGGCTGTGGGGGGGGCAGCTGGAATTACTATTTCCTAAGCAGCATCCTTAGATATATTACACTGAATCTACATAGTTAAGAAAGAAGAAAATGCAGTGAAATTTAAAATTAGAATTCTTTAATATTAATGCATAATATAATTTATAGTATTTATATTATAAAAAATATGAACCAAGTATTCTGGCAGAAGCAAACCTACATGACTAAATCGTTATTTAGTCTCATCAAGACATTTTGATAGCCAATGTGATTCTGCTTTCCAAGAATGACATAATGCCGAAAAGGGATAGAAAGGAAAAATACACAGCATAGAAATAGAAAATATCAGCAGCCACTCCTTACTGCCTTTCCTCCTCCCCTCTAAAAACCCATAGTTCATAAAGCCTATGATTTCAGTATGTTATCTTATAATTCTCAGAGGAACTTGCTACATCCAGTGTTAGTTGCTTTGAATATTAAAATATCCTAAAGTTGGGATAATTCTTTTTTTTATTTTTGATGAGGAAGATTTGCTCTGAGCTAACCTCTGTTGCCAACCTTACTCGTTTTTTGCTTGAGGAAGATTAGCCCTAACATCTGTGCCAATCTTCCTCTGTTTCGTATGTGGATCGCCACCACAGCATGGCTGACAAGTGGTATAGGTCTGCACCCAAGATCCAAACCCGCGATCCTGGGCTGCCAAAGCAGAGCACACTGGACGTGACCACTACATGACAGAGCTGGCCCCCAATTCTCTTTTTCTTAATGACAACTTGAGTGCACATTAATATGAGAGCTTTCAAAAGAAGTATTGATTTTAAAATGACAATATTTGGGTCAGCAAGGTATAGACTGTTGAAATAATATCAGTCTTAAAAGTTAATAACAAATAATAATGGATTAGAGTGCCAAAATATTGCCTAACACATTCTGTCAACATGTATATGAACACAGCAGGAAATCCAAAACAAAAGCTAATTTATGGAAAACTATGTATTCCTAATGACAGTTTAGACCAGTAGGGGTCCAAGTTACAAACGGCACACTTCACAAGAGATGCTTTCATTTTACGCTGAAAACTTGGTTGCACTCTGGAAGCACGTCTCAAGTCAAATCGTTGCCCTATATTTAAAGTATTTTTCTTTTTCTGTAAAATCTAATCATTGCACATGTGCATCGAATATATTTATATATTCATGAAATTGAAACATAAAATGAGGAAACTTCCCTTTTGATACCCAGGGAATCGTATGCTCAAAATGATAGTCTGACCCCATGCAATTTTATTTTATTTTGAAATAAAAACAAAGGAACAACAACATTGGTGTTCTATTACGTTGATACCTTATTGATGCCAGATGTTTTTTCCTACGCTCAATGATTTAGCCTAAATATTTATATTTTAAAATATCTTGACATATCATGGAATATAAATCTGGAAGCGACCTTACAGATCATCTAGTGCAAACCTTGCAAATTTTCGTGTAAATGAGAGATCTAATCCTCATGGAGGCCCAGTGGCTTGCCAAAGTTCCACAGCCTGTTTGAGCCAGAATGGAGAATGGGACCCAGGTCTCTTTTATATAAACAAAAAGCTCCACAAGACGCCGCAGACAGTGTGTTGAAACTGTGCACTTAGCTATGAAAGGTCAGGTTCTGATTTTCTTTTCCTGCAACTTCTGATAACATGTTCTTAATGAATCTTTCTTAGAAAGATTATTTTTGGGAAAAATGTACCATGATGGATGTGAGGTGAATTACAAGAAAGAGAAACTTTAGACCTTAGCTTGCTTAGATGAATTTCCAAGGCTTGGGAGGCTAAACAAAGCTGAACTGCAGACATTTTCAGGATGATCTTTTTTAAGTCAGTTTTTCTTGCCAGATTCTGGTTCTCATATTATCTCATACTTTTTTGTCTTTGTGAGAGTTTTTGCTTGATCTTGTAATATTAAACAGCGTTTAGCCGATAATGGCAGGCATGCTAAGAACTAAACTCTAAGTTGCCAAAATCTCAGAGTGTGCTCTTCAGGGTTCTGGTGGCATAAGCTACGTTTAGGTTTCTGATGGCAAGGGTGCTTGCTTCTGTGTTCGCTTCACAAAATCCCCTATAATCTGCTCCAAGGTTCTGGCAGATTGCTGGACCATGTCACCAGCTGTCACCACCCCTCCTTCCCATCCATATTTGGCAGTATTTGAGAACATAGGCATGCCAGTGGAAATAATAGTAGCTGTGATAACAACTTCAGTGGCATGGTCTCCAGAGACAAGATCAACATTTGGCACCTTTTCTCTCAACATGGAACTAAAAATGGCACTGAATTTGCTACTTGGTGGTATATAATTTTCCTTAATTACACATTGTGGTTTCAAATGTTCCACATGCTGGCTTTTAAGTATCGAACCAACATATATTGGTTAAAAACAATGGCATGGCCTCTTTTTTCTATGGGGAAGAAGTGAAATAATTATAATACTATGGATTCCTTTCATCTCCATCAGCCCTGAAAAACAAAAGGAATGTGTGCTGTAATTTCGCTCACTGGAATGGTCTTTGAGCCTGAAAGAAAATTTCTTCACAACATTTCACTAATAGATTTTTACTTGCCTATTGTCTCAAAGTTATTTCAATTGATGAGGTTCTTTTCTTAACATATACTGGGAAGGCCTACAAAAAAAAGATTAAGAAGTGGTAGAATGAATGCTTTTGAATTATAGAAGAAATATTTTAGTTTTAAATATCTTAAAATTGGTTACAGTCTAAGAATATCACAAGACAACCTAAAAGAATGTGGTCGAGAGTAGACGATTTGGCTATTAGTAACATAGGTTGCCACAGTGATTGATGGCTTCACATCCATGTGAGTCACTCCCAGAGTTGATACCATTATAATTTTTTTTTATCATTGACCTGGGTGATGGTATAAAGAGTGTGCTTATCAATTTTGTAGATGACAAATGTCAGATATTACAACTAGTTTAAAAGGGTTCTGACTGACTGGGAACCATCTTGGAAATCTATGTTCTCCCGCTTGGAGAAGAAGGGAGGAATTATTCGAGGTGCCCTCCAAGGCTTCTTCTGATGTCAACAGTCTCAGATTCTCTGTTAGTCACCTCTGTGCCCCGAGAAGCAGTTCAGCTACAGAGATCTAGGCCTCTAAGATCAAATCTAAGCAAAATATTGAAAAAGCTGAATTATATGTTAAACTTTCCTTTAACTGTCCTCTCTCATTTTTCCATAGCTAAAATCATATGCATTCATTCCATTTCCTCCCAAACTCCCCTTTCTCCTTCCTGTCAAACTACCTCTTTTTACCCCCTAGCCACAAAGATCCATTTCTACTTCTCTTACAATGCCCTATTCCTCACACTCCAGAAAGTAAAAAGTTTATTCAAATGTAAGGTGGAATGTTTCAGAAGAAATAATACAGTGCTGTGGCCAGTCAGCATAGTTATTAATTCCAGGAAGCCTTCATGAAGAAATGTCATTTGAACTAGACTTTAAGGCGTTGGTGAGATTTCATCAGGCAGAATTGGGGGGAAGCATCCCAGAAACTAGGAATTGTAGGAACAAAGGCATGGAAGCATGAAAATTCAGGGCATGGTTTAAATGGTTGGCGATCAAATCTGGCCAGCTGGGCTCTATGAGAGGAAGTAGTAGGAGGTATACAGGAGATGCCTGCTAGCGGAAGACCATTATCAGAGATGCTTTCTGGGAAGGTAACTCTGGGAACTATGTGTGCATTGAAATGGAGGAGAGGAAAACTAATTAAGAGTAATGAAGGTCTCTTCCAAACTCGATTTCAGCTGGTAATGCCTAAAACCAAAAGACCAAGAAAGTAGCACTATGAGTGTTATGCAGACCTAAGGAGGGAAATAGCAAAAGATCCAGCCCAAAGAAACAAGAATGGATTTTTGTCTTTACTTTTGTTTTTTTTTAAAGATTTTATTTTTTTCTTTTTCTCCCAAAGCCCCCCGGTACGTAGTTGTGTATTTTTAGTTGTGGGTCCTTCTAGTTGTGGCATGTGGGATGCCGCCTCAGCATGGCTTGACGAGCAGTGTCATGTCTGCGCCCAGGATTCGAAGCTGCAAAACCCTGGGCCCCAAAGCAGAGCATGCACACTTAATCACTTGGCCACAGGGCCAGCCCCATGAGAATGGTTTTGTCTAAGGAGTGGGAAAATCAGATGAGTGAGTTAAGGACTCTTTGCCTTAACAAGCTTTGTAAAACTGTGTGCATTTATAACTTGGAGAAAATGAAAACTGAATTAAAAAAACTTTAAGTGAGGTCCTAGAATAGAGGAGCGATGCTGAAAACAAAACAAATGCAATTAGGAGAGAGATTACTGTATTTAGCAATTGATGGGATGGGAATTTGGGGGAGGAAGAGAAGTTAAAGAGACAGGGTTTACAATTCTGGTGACCAGTAATGGTGGCTAACATTCTATTGAGTGTTGGCACAAATCTGAGGGCTTTGTATACATCATCTTATTTAGTTTTACAGCAGACTTATAAAATAGGTACTCTTATAACTCCTATTTAATAGGTGAGAAAACTGGGAATTTCAGAGGTTAAGTAATTACCCAGGGCCACTTAGTTAGTGGTTGTTAGAACCGTGACTCAACCCATGGCCATATGCCTTCATTGCCCAGGCTAAAGAAGTATCATGAGCAGGGAAACAAACCTGGAAAGCAAAGAAATTATGAGGATAGAGACAATTTATTCTGTCCTTAGTAAAGTTTGAGGTACTCACAGGATTTCTAGTATGTCTAGTGAGAAAATGTAAAGTCCAAAGTGTGGGTCAGTGAGAAAAGAAGTCAGTATTAGGCATACGTATTTGAAAGTTACCCATCCACATGGAATTGAAAGTTGAAGTCATAAAAGCAGATGAAGAATAAAGGGAGGTCAAGGAAGCACTTTGGTGAATGTCTACATTTGGGAGATACATGGGGGAAAAGTTGTATAAGTCAGGAGGGACTAGGTTTTAAAATGGTAAAAATGACCCTAAAAATCTCAATGGCTTTACTAGTTATTCGTGCCTTTAGTGCACCTTCACAAATTACCCCAAAATTTAGCCACTTGAAACAACAAACACTTATTATCTCACAATTTCTGTAGGCCGTAAATCTAGGCCGAACTTAGCTGAGTGCCTCTGGCTCTAGGTCTTTAAGGTTGCAGACAACCTGTAGACTGGGGCTTCGGTCTCATCTGAAGGCTCAGCTGGGGCTGGGGGAAAATCTGCTTCCAACTCCACTCACGTGATTTTTGGGAAGCCTCAGTCTCTCACCATATGGGCTTCTCCACAGTGCTGCCTCATGATCTGCCTGCTGGTTTCCCTCATAGAAAGCAATCCAAACGAGGTAGAGCAACCAAAATGGAAGCTGCAGTCTTTTATAACCTAGTCTCAGAAGTGACATTCCATCATTTCCGCCATCTTGTTTCCATTATAAGCAAGTCGCTAAATCAAGCCTACACTCAAGAGGAGGGAATGATACAAGGGCATGAATACTAGGAGGCACGGGTTATTTGAGGCCATTTTAGAGGCTACCTACTGCAGTGCTTAACATGATGGTTTGTTTCTTGCTTAAGCTAAGTGTTCAGTGTAGGATGGCAAGGGAGTTATGCTCACCCGAGGATCCAGACTAACAGAATCGCCACTCAGCATGTTTCTGTGATCACTGCATGGAAAAGCAACAAATTACTTATTGATTCTTAAAGCTTCCTCCCAGAAGTGGGACACACTATGTCTGCCCACATTTCATTGTCCAGAGCAAAGTCATAAGACTTCAGAGGAGCAAGGAAGGGTAACCCTACCCTTTCCTGAAGAACTGTGCATGTCCAGAAGAGCTGGAATACGTGTGAATAGCCCTTATGACTTCCACACAAGCATTCGGTGAAGACAACTGAGAAGCTGCAGTCAGAGAGCTCAGAGAACCCAGGAGAATTATCGGAGGAGGATTAAGTATTAAGGATGTATGGCTAGTGATGCCAAATACTATTGAAACATAAACGAGGTGAACATTGATAAGGGGCTACTAGATGTGGCAATTCAAGAGATCACCCATAACCATTGAGAGAGAGGTTTTAGTACAATAATTAGGAATATGTGTCAAAATGAGGAGGAAATAAGGAGTATGTGCTGAAGTAGAAACAAGATGTGGTCTCTTCTTTTGAGATATATGGCAGTAAAGGGAAGGAGAGAAATTGGATAATAATTTGAAGGAAATCAGAATGAAGAGAGCTTTTAAAACGCTGATTCTGTAATTGAGCATGTTATTTATACCATCCCTCAGAGTTGTGTGTAATCTGCACATTTTGATAGCATTGTTTTTTATATCTTCATCCAAATCATTGATAAACATGCTTAAGTAGAAGGGCCAAACAGAACCTTCAGTGTGTGATCAGTCAGATGCTGATCCCTCCGTACTCTGTGGGGTGGGTTATTCAATCTCTGACAGAGCCACATTTCTTCATCTTAACAACAAGGCTTTTCTGCAGAGTGACTAGTCATAACAGTTGGGTTTTTTTTAATTGTGGTAAGAAACACATAACATAAAATTTATCATCTTAACCATTTTTGGGTGCACAATTCAGTAGTGTTAAGTATATTCACATTGTTGTACAACAGATCTCTAGAATTTTTTCATCCTGCAAACTGAAACTCTGTACCCATTAAACAACAATTCCCAATTTCCGTCCTACCCCTAGCCCCTTGTAACCTCCGTTCTACTTTCTGTCTCTATGAATTTGACTACTTTAGGTACCCTATATAAGTGAAATCATATAATATTTGTCTTTTTTTTTTGACTGGCTTATTTCACTTAACATAATGTCCTGAAAGTTCATCCAGGTTATAGCATGTGACAAGGTTTTCTTCCTTTTTAAGACTGAATAATATTCCGTTATATGTATATACCACATTTTGTTTATCCATTCTTCCGTTGATGGACATCTGGGTTGCTTCCACCTCTGGACTATTGTGAATAGTACTGTTATGAACATGAGTGTGGAAATATCTTTTCGAGATTCTGCTTTCAGTTCTTTTGGGTATATATCCAGAAGTGAGATTCTGGACCATATGGTAGTTCTATTTTTACTTTTTTGAGGAGCTGCCATATTGTTTTCCATAGTGGCTGTGCCATTTTGCAATGTCACCAGCAGTGCACAAGGGTTCCAGTTTCTCCACATCCTCACCAAGAGAAGTCATAATTTAGACTACACATCAATCTGGGGAGGCCATAGGCTGACAGTCATTAACACAATACATGAATTTGTTTATTCATATTGCTCTCCTTTCACACCCAAGATTTGCACTGAAGGAGGCCTTTCCTCACTCTTCTCTTTTCCTCCCACCCGATGGAGTCATTTGCCATTCTTCTGTACTGAGTCCTTACTCTGCATATGCATTTATGCTAGTTCTCTTAGGAGGGCTATAACACACACAGGCTGTCATAATCGCCTCACCTGCAACCTTATGGGAAGGAACACCTGGGAGCTTTGGAGAGAAAAGCACCTGCAGGGAGGGTTTAGGGAAGGTGGAATCATACATTCTTTAGCTATGCTGTGTGTTAGATGGACTACCTTTAAAGAAATGTTTAAATTTAAGTGTAATGTACATTTAGGAAAGTATACAGATCATAAGTGGACACATCAGTGGAACACGGCATAGAAAAATAGAACATTACCAGCATTCCAGAAGCTCCCTTTGGATTCTCCCAGTCATTACCTGCCCCCTCCTCTCTAGAGGTAATCACTTTGGTGACTTGTTCCTATCAATTGATTTTACCTGCTTTTGGACTTTATACATATGGACTTAGAAAGTGTTCAAGTTTTTTGTGATTAGGTTCTCTTGCTCAATATTATGCTTGTGGGATTTCTCCATATTGTTGCATCTGGCAGTGGTTCATTCATTTACACTGCTGTATAGAATTCCATTGTATTGACTGTACTATAATTTCCTTATCCATTTTACTGCTGGCAGACGTCTGGGTTGTTTCCAGTTTGGGGCTATTGCAAATGATGCTTCTGTAAACATTCTTGTTCATGCCTTTTGGCGCTATGTGTATACATATTTCTACTGGATATATAGATGGACTTTTATAGACCAACTTGGGACTTAATCACCATTTCTAAGATTTCCCATTCCAAACAGGCAACTTACAAATGATCTTGCAAAATATAACCATTTGTAGTTGGTACACACCTTGTGTTTACAAGCCAGTTTTAACAAATGGACAACTTCTGATTATATTTGTTACTGTCAAAAAGAGAGATAAATTAACAATTTGTGTTACACTTTTTAAAATTTCCTTAATGTGAATGCTCAGTTTTAATTTGGAACAATTCAGACAAGTAGGAAAACAGCACAGTGTAGGGAAAGGAATCCGGAAATAGGATCCGGAGGTCTGGTATCAGGAGTCCTCTTTATACACTAACTCTTGAAAAGACATTGGGTAAGTCCCTGACCCTCTCTCTGCCTGTGTGTCATCCTAAACAGAGATAATGACCCCTGTCACACGCTACATTATTAGAAGATAATAGACATCAAGGTATCTTAAAAGGTGAAAAACACACTGAACAGACATATGATATTATTGCTCTCATCCACAAATTCCATTCTTCCTTGGATAACATTTTGGATATGCATCCAGCCACCCTTCATTAAAATCACCTAGAAAGACATGGAAATAGCAATGTAAACCTATGAAACATGATAGCAGAAACAAAACTTTTTTAAAGATTAAATCCACATAAATACTATTTCTATAACTTTAAAATATGCAATGCAAGTATAGTGTTTACTTGTGTAATTTTTCAATTGTTGTTTTTACAGACTCTTGGAGTTCACCATAATAGCCTCTTTTTGATCTCATCATCATCATCGTATTACCGCAAAAATTTCTTTTAAGGGCCATCCCCAGTGGCTAGTGGTTAAGTTCGACATGCTCCACTTTGGCAGCCCAGGTTCGGTTCCTGGGTGCAGACCTACACCACTGGTCTGTCACTGGCCATGATATTGCAGTGGCTCACACACAAAAAGAGGAAGGTTGGCAGTAGGTGTTAGCTCAGGGCAAATCTTCCTCAGGGGAGAAAAAAAAAACAGACCTAGAGATGAATCCATTTGCATCTCTCCTAAATAACTACTCATTTAAAAAAATTTCTTTTAAGACAGTATGGTGTAGTGGAAAAGTACTTGCATGGAAGAACAATACCTGAACATACAAATAATATCTGTTAATATCTTTGCCCACCCTCCACCCCAAATGCTGTGTCTGCCTTCAGTTTCCTAGATCTAGTGGAGAAGCACTATCTGTAGCCTGTGGCCCTTACGGAAGTTACATTTTGCTTCCTTCTGAATGGATTTTCACGCCCCACTGCTCTCTGGTAGAAGAGAGAGGTGTGTCCCGATACGCCCTTTGTTGTCCGAAGGTCTGGGTTTAAGGTCAATGTCCACAGCTTACTGCTGGGAACTTTAAACTCTCAAAAAGCCCCAGTTTTCTCAGATTTAAAATGAAAAAAATCTATATAGTAATAGTAACTATTCAATGGAGTCTTTGTGAAGATTCAATGAGATAATGCAGGTGAAGCGTTAGCACAAGACTTGACACATAGTAAGTGTTCAGTGAATCTTGTATTTTTTAAATAGATAGCATCACCATGTTGTAACACCAGCTGTGGCTGAGAGAATGCTTGGTGTGGCTGCCAGCCTATATACCTCCTCATCTAAGCTGTCTGCCCAGAGGGGTGAGGGCCTCCGAAGAGCACAGAGCTCCCAGCCACATCTTAACGCTCTTCCCACACCCTCCATTAGGTCCTGCGTAAACCAAGGATCATTGGAGTCTTTGTGAGTAGCGGCAGCAAATGCTTTCCCAGGGGTTCAGATCTGCTTTCCAGCTCAGGCCTTGAAGAATTGGGCTGGCCCTTCTTTATTTACAGATGTGTTTTATTTCACTAATTTTCCCTTTATTTGTCTGCCAAGACATTCCATGTAGTTTTATTAAACCAGTGCTCAGTAATTTCTGTAGCATTCTTGACTTTTTGCTGCCTCTCTCTGTCTCGCTCTCTGTCTGTCTGTCTCTTTCTCATTAACTTTGGAACCAGTCTCACTAATGCTCTGTATTTATGTAAAAATCTTAAGTTACGCATACTGAGTGTCAAGAGCTCCACTAAATGCCAAACGCGAACGTTTTCAAAGTATGTAATTTCCTAAGACCAAACAACTCGTGGGTCTGTTTTCAGTGCAGTGTTAAACAAGATATAATATTATTGGGTATGGTCCTCATTATACAGCATCTTAAGTAGAACTGGATTCTCATTTTATTGAGATTTTTTGTAATAAAAAACATATATTATAAAGCTGTTGGCCATCTGGCAAAAAATAAAATAGCTCTCTGAACACAAACATAACATTTGACATCTGTGCACGATCCATGGGTTCTCTCTCCTCCTCAAAGTCTATTAAAACCAATAATTTGAGCAAATCTATCATTGAAGAAGACTTCTTATGGTACATAAAAGCTCACCATGATGATAAATTATTTTGTGTAGAAACTTTGACCCTTTTGGAATATATATCGTTGCTGTGCCAAAGTATGTCTGTCAAACCTTTTACTGTGTGCAGAACTAGCTCCCATTATTTTATTCAAAAATTGCTGAAATATCTGAAACCTTGAAGAATGCATGAAGTGGTAAATGTTTAGAAACTCTGGACATTATGCCACTCAAACACTACGTAATTTAATGCAAATGACGTATGGAGTTATACCTCTTTAGAAGTTGATAATTGGTAAATTTGAGAATTCTATAACCTGTATCTTAATCCTTGAGAAATCAAGAGTTTAAAAGGAATTGCCGGCAGACTATAATTTAAGCAGGAAGTATGAGTATAAACATTTGTTACAAATCTACAGGGTAGATGTAACTATGTTTGTATCTATTCATGGTATGTTTTTTACGGTAGCATGATTTTATATTAGGTATTGTTAACAAGAGAATGTGAGGCTGGCAATAGAATGTCTCCAAACTGTTAAATCTTTAAAAAAAAATTCAATCAACTGTGTATAGTACTACTGGGCTTCCACTCAACTATGTTTCATATGGCATTACGCTAAGGCAGTCATTAATGAACTGTTAATGATATAGCACTCCATTCTTAGCCATTTATGCATTTGTTTTATATTTTTAAACTTTTCCTTGAAATTAGTATATTTTTATCCATTAACAGTGCTTTCTTAGATTTTAAAACCTCGAAAACAGAATTCATTTATTGAGACCTACTAGGTAGCAGGCCCTGTAGAAAGTGAATGAGTTACAGGAGTGAACTCACACAGTCGGGAGGATGCTGAGCCCAGTGAGGGAAAGCTTCTGCCAGAAGTTGACACTTACTGTCTGAGCAACGAGTAGGTATTTTACAGTGGGTGGAGAGCATTGCAGGCAGAGGGACTGTTTATTGAGAGGTACTATGATCTGGTCAGGTGACTCCAAAAGTTCAATGATGTAAAGTACGGAATAAATAAATGGAATGCCTATATGCTAAGAGCTGTCCTGCTGAGTGCCAGCTATCCTTCGCATAAAGTGCCTAGAAAGCTCACGTCAATTAAGTAGGGTAGGTCTGAACAGCTTCATTTTCTACGTAAACCTAATGTTTAACAATATTACATCATTTGTCCAAGATTGTAAATCCTAGGTTGAGGACTGAACCAAAATTTAACTACACCTGAAGCCCTGGCTCTTTATACTGTGCGATTTAGTTTTGTTACTACGTATATTGGATATTTAATAAGGGCTTTTTGACAGTGGTTGTTATCACACTGTCTCTAACAATGTTATTTAAACACATACGTCTTTCCTCACCTCTCTGGTAAATTCCAATATGTATATAGTAAATAATGTCAAAAAATTCCCTTTTGTGATATAATAATATGACCATAGGGAAACTTAGCCTTTTTAGGTATTAATTCCTAAACTACATTTTGTGGAACACAAAGGAATGTTTGTAAGTGTTAATGGTTAATATGGCAGTGATTAATCTTCTAAATATTTTAAATAAATTAAGAAAAATAATAATATATAAAAATTTTAAACTACATTTATAAATGTATAATTATATAGTCTTCTAGTTATCTATTTTCTAAATATTTTAAATAAAGAAAATTAGTAAACACATTTACAAAATTTTTACAAATTAATAATAATGAAATTCTAATAAATTAATGAAATTAAGATTAAAAAAAAAATACCCACATCAGAAACTCTACATGAAATTACCTGACACATACACATGTTGCTTCCTCTGTGTCATTGCTAAATTGAATGTCATAAATTTGAAGATTATTCATCTTAAATTTAGGATATTCAAATATTATTATGTTTTGTACATCTGAATCTATTTTGATCATTTCATCTGCCAACAGATTCATCTGTGAGACTAGTTTTTAGTTTTTGATTTAATCCAAATGAACAGCATTGTGTCTCTTGAGAACCTGTAGATGTTGCAACAAAGTATTATGCATGTGCAAGTGGCCTGTGGTCAAGTAAGCTTGGCAAATGCTGCTATAGAGCATTCTACCACTTACTTAAATGATGATGAAGAGTGAAACTGGAACAAAGCAGAGCAAATAATGATTCATTCCTAAGAGTTTCCTGGTAGCAATTAACTGAGTAATAGCAAATCATTATTAAAATGCTGCCATATTGCACTGCATTGCTACCTAAATTGCATTTGTGTGAGAAACTATTTGTACTCTAATTTTTATTATGCAGTTATCCTTGGTGTTTCGGAACATGGAAATTTTCACTTTACATATGACTCGTGTTATAAACATGTTTACCATTTACTGTTGTAACTAAAAACAGCAGACCTTTCAACAACTTGTATTTTTCACCCCCAGCAATGCATCTCTTTGGCCTCAACTGGCAGTTACAGCAGACTGAAAATGACACATTTGAGAATGGAAAAGTGAATTCTGATACCATGCCAACAAACACTGTATCATTACCTTCTGGCGACAATGGTAAGAGAAAGAATTCTGTGTCTCGTAGTTTTCTTTTAACACTTCTTTTCCATAAATTTATTTTTACTCATGTTACATCCAGTTTTATGTGGGAGATGGAAAATGTTTGGAATTACAGATATCATTTTTTAATGAGTGGTTTTTATTAGTTGACCTCAAAGATTGGCATTCACATTGTTATTATAGGAATAATATGATTTTCTGCCTTCTGATTTGATGGCTAGGTCACCTTTCCTTCCTGCAAGTGTGTATTTCATTTTATTTTGAGTCTGTAAATAGATTATGATTCAGTGCGTCATCTCTTATATTACCTTGGGTCTATTAAGCTTTCTTCAGTCAAATAGTATGTGGAATTGGAATACTACATTAATTTTGTTATAAAAAGGCTTTAAATGCAAAACACGTAAAAGGATTATAATTTATTGACCTTTCTTCTGGTTGCCCATTCTCTAAACCTTCAAAAGTTTGCGCTTCGGGCTAACAGACTTTCAAATCAATTGGCTCTGAATTAAAAATGGAATTTAAGAGGTAGGTTAGAGAATGCTCTGTTTCATTTTTCCAAATTAAACACCCAGAAAAATGTATACACATGTAATGGTATTGTATATACCCGTCTATTATTTTTATGTAGGTGTGTGTGCCTCTATATAGGTCTTGGCATTTGGCATCCTCTGACTTTTTGCAAAATGTCCTAATACTTTATATCTCAAAGCAACCAGATCAAGACACCTTTTCCTCTCACATGATAAATGTGTTGTTTGTCTTTAAGCGTTTCCCTAGCTTTTCTTCCTCTTGTTTCTTCTTATCTAGCATATTTGTATTCTGCTTTGGCGTCAACTGTGTTCATCCTCAAGTGGCTAGTTTCTTTGCAAGACTAAAAGGAAGCATTATATATTTATATATAATATAATACAATATATTTATTTATATTTATATATATGCTGCATTTTATATTAACCATTGACTGTGACTAATGCTTTTACATATTTCGTTGTTGTTGTTCTTTGCTTTCCCATCTTCTGTTTTAACAATACTACTTTATGGCACTTCTCTTCCTTCTTAGGGAGGCTGAGGAATTTTATAAAACATTAGGTTTTGGGGACTGGCCCCATGACGTAGTGGTTAAGTTTGTGTACTCCGCTTCGGCGGCCCAGGGTTCAGATCCCAGGCGTGGACCTACACACCACTCATCAAACCACACTGTGGTGGCATCCCACAAACAAAATAGAGGAGGATTAGCACGGATGTTAGCTCAGGGCCAATCTTCCTCACCAAAAAAAAAGACATTAGATTTTCATACTAATAATATCCCCACCCCCACCCCCACCCCTGTATGGAGCCTTTTCATACAAAGTCCTACACGTTCCAAAAAACTATAAACTGGTGACAGTGGAAGTCACTGCACAGTAGATTAAAGAAAAGTGAAGAAAAGCTTTCCTGATTAAAACTGTTGGTGGGAAATTTCAATTAAGTAAAATATAATTACTTTAAACAATGGTTTGATTTTTTTATACGCTGATAACACACATATGAACAAATCAAGTAACTACACAGAAATCAAGAGTATTTATTTCTGGTTTATATAGATTGAAATTTAGACTGTGTCTTAAAGTGGATGGTTCCTGTGAAAATGGTCAAGTGGCACTTATTAACCACACATGTAGGGAACTTTTTTTCAGACTGAAGAAATTATACTAAAGAGAAAAATGCTTATTGTAGACATTTTATTTGTTTTACAACATCCTAACCTCTTATTATGATTAAAATGAAAATAGAGTGTGGCTAATTAGTTTCACAGTACTTGAAAAGCTTGATCCTGAGAAAGCTGTGACGTCAGAGGTGCTCGCACAGATGGGTCCTGGGTACTGGTATTTTCCAGGGAAAACCTCCGGTCTAGTCAGCATTCCTCAGCTCACATAGGCCTCTATTCAAATCCCAGCTTCTTCGGGAAACCTATTTACTTTGTAACCTTGGTCAACATGCTTAGTAGTTCAGATCTGCAAGAAAATTTTATGACAATCTAGGATCATATGAACCCCAGACATTTGGAAGAAGGTCATATAAATATGGCTTCAGAAACCTCCATGGAGCTGGAGTCCTCGAAAACAGTGAGAAACTATTGACCATGACTGCGTGAGAAATACTTGTTACATGGACACCCACATACACATACGCACATATATCTGAAATATGTTTCCCGAAATAGTACTCATGCTCATTTTGTGAAATGCACCCCGATATTTTCTATTCTGTTTTATTGTAGTTCCCATTTATAACAAATGCTAGTTGAAATTCACTCAGATAATTTCACAGTTTAGAAAGGATGGTGGTCCACAGGTTCAAAAGCCCTGTTCTGAAATTCTCCTTCTCTAAGAGGGACTGAAGTTCCCCACGTGCTCATAGAATGCGCTGAGTTCAGTCTCTGGGCGCCTGGAAAGCGACTGTGTGTATGCGTGAATCAAGTACCGTCTTTCTTTCTAGCCTCCCACGTAAGATAACAGATGCCCCAGAATGAGTTAGTGCCCTGGAGAAAAACTGACCCTCCCCTGCCACTTGGACTAGGAGATTCATAGGAATTTCTCTTTATGGAAGGAAGGCTGTCTCTGGGCTCAGATCTTGTCCGAGGTGTGATGTAGACGGTAGTCACTTGTTGTCTTCTTTATTATTTCTCAGATAACCCAAAAAACTCTAAATTGTAAGAAATTCTTATTTCGTTTTTCCAAGTAAATGTTCTTGGTATGTATTAAATATTTGTAGACCTAGAGTGCAGGGGGTGGGGGTGGGGGGACTCTATTTGGAAAAAGGAGGTACCTTAAAAACACTGCTTTTAAACCTCTGTGACAAACCTCAATGTTCATGTACCATCACCCACTACTTCAGTTTTATACACTGTCCAGAGAAGCAGATCCCGTCATCTTTTTAGAAATTCTAGGAGATTCCAACCCTTATGAAAGCCTTGGAATTCTGAACGAAGCCCACTAGGAGACTTTACCGTGCTAAGCATAATGAGAAAATTACTTCACGGCTTCTAAATGTAGTACTCTTGTTTATGCGGTCCTACTTTATTCTTATTTTATAAATATAATTCTAAGGAACAGTCATGGTACTAAGGGTTCAGTAAACTCCCGGCTTGCTTTTAAGTTAATTCTAAACTGAGGCTGCTAAATGGTATTTAGTATTGAAAAGAAGAATTCCTATTATACCCCCTGATCCTCTGCTGATTGTTCTTGAGACTTTCTTTGACTACAAATTTTAGAGATGAGATGTCAGAAGTGTGGGG
The DNA here is from genome assembly GCF_021613505.1 of Equus quagga. Taxonomy (NCBI): domain Eukaryota; kingdom Metazoa; phylum Chordata; class Mammalia; order Perissodactyla; family Equidae; genus Equus; species Equus quagga. The sequence goes on along the minus strand of NC_060288.1, from coordinate 25,612,363 downwards.
TCTCAGGAAATCCTGATGGAAGTGGGCAGTATGAAGAAAGAAGTAAGAATGAAGTTTTTAGCTCAAACACCAGTCTTTTTCCAGAAACTAAAATTATTCCCCTGGACCAAGGAATTCCTTTAGCCTAATGACCTGGAAAGAATGACACAGGCTTATATTCAAATCCTAGCTCCTTCATTTATTTACTTTGTAACCTTGAACAAGTTACTTAACCTCTCTGAGCCTCAATTTTCTCATACATAAAGAAGGAATAATAATACCCATCTCCTGGCTCACCAACTTCAACAGTCTGGCTGCCCTACTACATTTGCCTTGCCAACTCTCGCTCCCACACTTCTAACAGTTATTTCAAACCTTCCTACTGTACAGAAAACTCCAGTCCATCCGCTGTCTCAGCAGATGGCTTTACGTTCTGTTGAACAAAAAACTAGGAGGGAGTTCTCTGAATTTCATGTAAACAAATCTCCATTCCTATGCGTATGTGGACCTATCCTTTCACATTTTTCTCACTAGTCAAGGCTAATCTTTGCATAAGGACTCTTGATCCCATTCTACATCTTCAGAATTTCCCCACTCTACTGATATCTTTCAGTCAACATTTGAACATTCTGAAATCTCTCACATCTTTAAAAAAAAAATCCTGAGTCTGCCTCCTACGCCAGTCCCACCCTATCTTTCTCTTCTCCCCTCCTTCTTGAACGTAGTGTATATATTCACTTAATTCATTTCCTTACCTTTCACTTACTCCTGTTACCCAGTCCGGCCTCTGTGATACTCCTTTCTCATGACTGTCCTCTACCACCACCACTCATGGAAACCGAGGTCTTCCAGAGTTAGCAATTGCTCTGTCAGTAGCATCAATTAATACTCTTCAATCTCTATTGTATTTAGGTTCTTGGTAGCATTTAATAGGTAACCTATCCCCCCTAATTAAATATTCTTTCTCTTTAGCTTCTATGATACCACATTTGCCTGGGCTTCCTGACTTTTTGGTAGTGACTTCTCAGTTTATTTAGTTGACTTATCTTCTTCTGTCTGATCCGTAAACATTGCTGTTACCCAGGACTCTGATCTTTTCAGAATATAATCTCTTTGAGCTCTCTCATCCACTCTCCTGACTCCAGTTACATTCTCTGTGCTGTGTGTTATGTTACACTCTGTGTGCTCCCAAATCAATAAGTACAGCCTACATCTCTCTCTGAGCTCCAGACATCAACTACATAAAATCTATCCAAGTATCTTTGGAACATCTCCACTTGGGTGTGTTCCAAGCACCTCAAACTCCACATGTCTAAAACTAAACCCATCAAGTACTTTAGTTACGTATTATTGCATAACAAGCCACATCAAAACTCGGTGGTTTCAAAGAACAATTGTTATCATCTCTCATGGTTCTGTGGCTTGACTGGGCAATTTTTGTGTTGGGTCTCTCATGCAATTGCTTTCAGATGTCAGCTGGATCTGTTTGAGCTGGGAGTCTAAGGTGGCTCACTCTCATGGCTGGCAGTTGATGCTATTTGTTGGCTGTAACTCACCTGTGACTGTCAAATGGAGCATCTGACCATAGCCTTCCATGTGGCTTGGGCTTCTCAGAATATAGTGGCTGATCCTGAAGAGGAGTATCCCAAGAGGGAACATTCCAGGAGACCCAGACAGAAGTCACAGAAGGCTTCTTGTGACCTAGGACATTGGACATTCCAGGATGTCACTTCCATCACATCCTCTTGGTCAAGAAAGGCAGTAAGATCAGCCTGGATTCATAGGAAGCAGAATTAAACTCCCCCTCTTCACTGGGGAATGGCAGGGACACCTTACATAAGGCATGTGGGATGGAAGATGTTGTGGCCATCTTTGGAGAACACATTTGGCATATCATCTTTCTTTCCCTATTTGCCTTCTTTCAGTGCTTTTTATATTAGGAAATGGCATCATTCTCTAGTTCTCTGAGAGTCACACTTGACGCCTCCTACTCTCTTACCTCCCATACTCAATCACTTACCAAGTCCTGTCAATTCTAACTTCAAAATATCTCTTGGATCCTATCATCTCTCACCTGGATTACAGAAGTCACCTTCTTTCTGGGAGATATCTCTCTTGTCTTGCTCATCCATTCTTCAAACACAAATTTGAGATATCAATCCCCTGCCTAACCCCTTCAGTGACCTAGATCCTGGTCAGATACCTTTAAATGACTTACAAGGCTCTCCACAATCTGGCTGTTAATCACACCATACTGTAATACTGAAACAATATAGCAGAGAGATAAAGAATCAAGGCACTTGAGGCCAAACCACATACTTTCCTATCCTAGTGCTGATCGTGAATGCCTGTGTTACTGGGGACTTTGTACTTAAGTTTTCTCATCAGTTAGAATGATCTTGAGTATTCAACATAAATACTTAAAAATGATGGGTAGTATATAGTAAATGCTTGAAAAATGTTAGTGGTTATTGCTATTACCATTTAATGTATGTCTTCTTTGCTAGAGTATGAGGCACAGATTGTATTTATTTTTCCACTGCTCTGTCCGAAGCTCTCAGCACAGTAATAGATGCCCAGTAAGCATTTGTTGAATGAGTGAATGAAAATAGTATGACTAAAGTATGTATAAAGTATATAAAGGAGTCAACACAATGCCTGGCATAAAGTAGACACAAAGCAAATGTTGGTGCTGTATAGTGACTAAGAATTGAAGCCCTGCCACTCACTGGGTGGCGTTAAGTAAATTACCTTCTCTAACCTCCTGTGTCTTCATGGGGTAGTACTAAGGTTTAAATCAGATAATTCTTGTAGGGTGCCAAGAGTGATTGGAACATGGTAAGTATTTGATGTATGTCAGACATTATTAGTTCACTTTTTTCTACAATTCAAGATTATGTACTTGTAGCTTGTAGCAAAATTCTTAAGGAGACAGATCCTTAAATCAGCATCAATAATATCCTCTAAAGCCTCTTATAACCTAGGACATTGGACATTCCAGGATGTCACATCCATCACATCCTATTGAATGCTCTTCCTTTGAATGCATAATACTCATTCACCATGAGTTTATTTATTGAGTGTAGACCATGTGCCTTGTTCAGAGCAAGGTTCGGAGAACACAACAGTGAAAACACAGTCACAGTTGTTCCCAGAGTGTGTGAATTGCTAGGCAAGACAGGAATCAAGCATGCAATTAGTATGAGTTAGAAAATGCACAATAGGAAAAGTAGAGGGTACCATGGGTAGACATTTCAACACAGGTTTATTTGAAAGGAGCAATAAGACAAATGCCAAAATTTAGCATAGATATATGGTATAATGTAAGACAAAAATGAAAGGCCATAAATTTTGGTTAGTATAACTCTGGCAAATGACTCCTCCAATCAAAAAAAAATTTTTTTATACAAACTTTCAGTTATAAAATAATTAAGTCATGGGAGGTAATGTACAGCATGGTGACTGTAGTTAATAATACTGTATTGTGTATTTGAATGTTGCTAGGAGAGTAGATCTTAAAAGTTCTCATCACAAGAAAAAAAATTGTAACTATGTGAGTGATGGATGTTAAGTAGATTTATTGTGGTAATCATTTTGCAGTATATACAAATATTGAGTCATTATGTTGTACATCTGAAACTAATATAATGTATGTCAATTATATCTCAGCAACAAAAAATAAACTCCTTTTGTATGAGTACAAATTGAAAACCTCATGTGTGTGTGTGTATATATACATAGACATGATTCCTCCTGTTGAAACAAAATAATTCAGATTGCTTTTAAATTTTACATTGTTGTCCCTCATGTATGAATTGTCTCAAGTACTAGACAATTTAAGAGAAATAGAATTTATAGCAAGATAAAGATTGCCTGTGAATTGAAGAAATGGGACTCATAGGGCTGGAAGAGCGTTGAGTTTTATTCAAAATTGTTTGTAGTATTTGTGTTGCAATGTACAATAGTTCCTCAACTGGTGCTATGTTGATTTTGTCCATTAAACTATGTTTGCAGGGTGGGTATGTTTTAATTCACGTAGCTTGTGATGTAGCCCTGTGTATCCACAATGCTAAGTTATGGCATGTGGTTATTTATAAAAAGGCATGTTCTCTCAGAGATCTCAAAGTCAGGGTCTGAATCCAAGGTGAGGTCATAGACTTGGAGGGTGGGCTATTGATCGTCTATAAATGCCTAACCTTGCTTCCTGACGTCCTAATTATTAGTGCCTCTGTGGGACTGAGGATGATATTATCATTTACCGCCCCCTCAACGATTGAGTTAGCCTTTCACAGTTGTATTTCTTTTCTGCCTTTCCCTGTTAATCATTACAGGCGTCTTTACTCACATCATATGCAGGCAGCAAATTCATGATATACGTGGCAAAACATGTAGTATTGTTTCACTTTCAGTGGTTTTCTGATGTCACAAATAATTTTTGAACAGATACCAAGTCTCCTAATTACTGGTATGATTTTAAATACTCTGTTTTGTCCCTATAACGTCTGGGGTTGGTAAACTATTATTTATAAAACATCTCAGAATACAAAGTAATTTTTGAAAGGTGTTTTATCTGAAAAATGCCACTTTACTGATGTGTTTTCATATAAACTGGGTATCTCATAGGAGAGGAGTAGCAATAGCTTTGTATATGGCTCTCTTTATGTTTTCAGGTTCTGACAGCTGTATTTTAAGACATTAAGACTGTTGTGACACATGCTTACTGATGAAAGGAAAAATCACAGTCAGTTGGAAAAAGACTGCTGGTGGCTCCCACATTCAGGAACGACAGGACACACACGCACAAAATCTTCCAGATGATGCTCTGTTGTGTTTGAAGATGTGGTCCATCTCTCCCTTTCTGGGAAGGCTTTAATTGGTTTGATTTCTAACCCACCAGCTCTGTAGTTTAGAATAACTACAGGGCACGCTGTTGCCCTATTTTTTCCTCCATTTTTCCTCCTTTTTCTCTTAGTAAAACCTACAGACAACCTTAGCTTTTCCTATGATCATTCCCAGGTTCAGACTCTGGGGGTTTAAAGATGGAGTGATCTCAGTAAGGGAGGACGGAGAGCGCTAGGACTGGCCCTCCTTTCATTTACTCTGAAGCCAAAGTTTTCTGGAATTCAGGACATGATGAAAGACATCTGTGTCCAGGCTTTTATCTACGAGGACTGATGAGCTTCAGAGGAAAAGATTGTCCAAGTATTTACGAGTTTATCCCACTGTGCCAGTGGCTCGCTGACTTCCAGGTGTGTTTACGATCAATAAGGAGCATTTGAAAATGCGAACAGGAGTGACCGCCTGTGACTTGGCCAAATCAGAGAAGGGCCGTGCCTTGAAAAGCAACAGTGCGGAATTTAAAAAGACAAAGGCCCTTCACAAAACGGTAGTCCCCTGACATCTGCAGTAGAGGCTTTAGCAGGACTGTTATATTCATCTAAGCTTCCCATTCAGTGGATTTAAGCAGAGAAAAATCAGTGAAGTCCTTCTCTCTCTCCATCACTGATTATAATGAGCGGTCAGGTCTGCATCTAGTTTTTAGAAAAGACACATCCTAAGACTTTAATTCAAAATAAATTCATCCTAAATAGTGTCATAATTTGAAGCAAATACAAGTTGACAGGCACTTAAAAATGAGATTCAGGGGCCGGCCCCGTGGCCCAGTGGTTTAGGATCAGCACGCTCCACTTCAATGGCCTGGGCTCAGTTCCCGGGTGCAGACTTACATTACTCATTGGTGGCCGTGCTGTGGCCTCATACAAAATACAAAATAGATACAAAATAGAGGAAGGCTGGCACAGATGTTGGCTCAGGGCAAATCTTCCTCAGCAAAAAAAAGAGAGAGAGAGAGAGCGATTCATATTTCATAGGAAAAGCTAGAATAAATCAGTGATCCTCAGACTTTTGTTCTTGTGCCCCTAAAACTGAATATGTATACAAATTTAAATTAAATTTTATTTCCTGCGGCCATAATGCTCTTAAGTGTTCTAAGAAACCTGTTTTCTTCTATATTGAATTGTGCTTACAATTATTAGTTGTATACATTTGACTGAAATCAAGCTAATTATGATATAAATATGTTAAACATTTTGATTATTAAATATAAAAAGTGAAAATGTATTGAAAATAACTCTCTGAATGAGATGAATGGGGACTTTTTCAGATACTTGTGAGTTCATGGGTGAATATTACTTATTGCAAGAGCAAAGCAAAATTCAATATCAATTCTATACCTGTTTTCCTTTTTGATAAATGTAAATATAAGAAATCTTGCTACAAAATATGCAGATGGGAATGGAAGGATTTTTTTAGAGTGATGCTGGTCAATTATTTGAACTCCTTATTGGTCATATGTCAAAAATCACATGGTCTTCTATTTCCAAAAAGTGTGTTTAGTGGTCTATAAGCTATCAATGGCATCACATTTCTTCTTCAGTTTTACTGAAAGCAGAGAATTGACAGCTACCTACTTTGAAAAAGATTTGTTGCACAGTTTTCTGAATCTGTCCGTTTCTCAGTTTCTGTGGAGTATTCCAGAAAAGGCTTCACCAATGCTTGGCAAAATACTTCTCATTACGTGAGTCGTTCTACTTAGTGGCACTTTGTTTAATCTGGTATATGCAGAATGGGGTGGAAAATGGAACTATCATTCATTTTATTTCACCTTTGTTAGTGTAATCTTTTTTGAGTGCTTTTATCATATGCTTTAAGTATCTCTTTAATTAGCTCATTTAATTTATGGGAAATACCTACTAGATAATTTACTGGCGTAGCTAGTACTCATTAAAATCAAGCTTACTTTCCATCAGAAAAAGTCTGACTTATTTTTTCCGTTGGAATGAATTAATATACATTTTGTCACAACAATCTCACTTCTGAATTCCTAACTGCAGGTAGATGGCAGAGAGATAGATAAAGCACAAATCCTTGCCATGGGTTTGACAATGAGATTAAATAAGGCGTCACTGCCTTTAAGATTTCTTACCATGTTGATATTCTCTTTGCAATCACAAGACTCTTTGGCAGGTAAAAAGCAATTTTTGACAGTGGTTGGGGTGGGTGATGAGGGCATTAAACAAAAATATTCTTCCTCCCCCTTGATAGGTCAGATTTCAAAACCTGCCGACAGTCTTAAATACTTCACTTCTTAACTCCATACGGGGTCCTTGGTAGAATTACCTCAAAGACACCGAAGCCCTACCTAGGGTTTATGGTGTCTTGAATAAAACAGCCTTCATCAACAAAAATACTTTGAATTTTGCCCTTTTTTGACACACTGGAAGCTTTATGCTCCAAGACAGTGGGTCACAGTAAGATTCTGCACTTACGATAGGTAAGCCCTTCTGTTGTAAAGAAAGTCTGCACATGGAAACTGTTGAGGTTCTAGACGTTAATTCCCTTGAAACAGTCTACCTCTTTCCTAACTGAAAAGTCTTCGTGTGCCCTAGGGGTTGGACTCCTCTTTTTGAAGACTCCTGGACTAAATGACCTCCTGGGCACTTGAACTCTGACGGTCTATGATGTTATGATTAGTTGGGCTTTTTTGTTACAGAGAGACAAGAAAACAGTTATCACACTATCACACAATGTCCCGTTCAAACACGTTTGGTCAACTGTGGTTCTTTTGCTTTACAAATGAAAGAACCTATCTCTGAAAAAAAGCCACTTGTTACATTAGCTGTGGGACTAGTTGGATAAGTGGATACACTTATTGACATAATAGTGGATACACTTATCATTTCAGTGAGAAAGATTTTAACTCCTCAAAATCAGTATATGGAGAAAGCGACACCACGAAACCTGAAACCTTAGAAGTCAGAACTCGATCACTATTTCCAAAACTAAGGCTCTTGGGCAAAGGTGATGTTTTGGGAAAAAATTCTGGCATTAGCACCAGTTTATGCTTTCCAACTCTCAAAGCACAGGTATGCTATTAATGCTGCTAGAAACCATTTATAGCAGCAATAGATAAGATCAACACCAGAGAGTAGATTAAATCATGTAAGGTTCGGATACTAACAGTAGAACTTGTTAATAACAATAAAGTATAATAGCCTTAGAAATGTATGAACTTGATGAATGAGTCTAAATATGAGTCATTTCTGTATTTAAATATGATAGGTGTGCTAACAGATCTTAGTGAGAAAAAGGACTGCTAATTTATTCAGTATTTTAAAAATAGTTTCATGTAGAAGTCAACCAGAAGAGAAAAACTTAAGAATTTATTATAAATTATAACACAGAGAATATCATGTTATAATATCCGTGGCAGTTTTTATTTTATACACACACCACAGAGGAACAATTAAGTGCTTTTGTGGCATTGAAATACAATTTATCCATATTAAGCCTACATCGTGTCTATTTTTAAAAGTTTTTATTTTATAAAAGCTGGTCCTTCCTTCCTAATAAAAATAAATTTATGTCCTAAAATTGAAAGCTAAGCAGATTCTCTAAGGTGGTTCAATGGGTTAATATATATGATTTTATATGAAATAGATAAATTTAAAACTTAGTAATTTAAAATAATACTTTTAAAAACAACAAAGATTATACTGATGATTATATAAAACACGTTGTTTGGGGGCCGGCCCCGTGGCATAGCAGTTAAGTTCTCACATCCCACTTCGGCAGTCCGGAGTTCACCAGTTCAGATCCTGGGCGTGGACCTATGCACCACTTGTCAAGCCATGCTGTGGCAGGCGTCCCACATATAAAGTGGAGGAAGATGGGCATGGATGTTAGCTCAGGGCCAGTCTTCTTCAGCAGAAAGAGGAGGATTGGCAGCAGATGTTAGCTCAGGGCTAATTTTCCTCAAAATAAAAAAAAAAGCACGTCATTGTTTTGGAATTAGGCAGACCTAGTTTTGACTCTTGACCCTACCACTCACTTTGGGCACGTAATTTACTTCTCTGAGCTTTAGTTTCCTCATCTCCAAATAATATTGACCTCACAGAATTGTTTTGAAGTTTAACACAGATAATATAGGTGAAACTACCTGGCCTGTCGTAGGTTCTCAGTGAAAGTTAGTTTCATTTCTCTTTTTCACCTTCCTTAACCTTTACAGTGACAGGTAATTGATGACACAGGTGCCTGTGCAGAGGCATGCAAAAGGAAAAGTAGAAGTTGGTCTCAGGTATTTAAAATTTTTCTATGAATGAAGAAAGACGTCTGGTTAGATCAGAAGCAAAAATAATCCCTGGGTGGTAGGATTATGTTTTTTATCTTTTTATTTAAATATATGTTCTAATTTTGCTAAAATGAATATGCATTACTATCATAAAATGAATATTTAAAATTTTAATGAATGATGCACAGTTTATGAGTTGATACATGAAAAATTACAATGATTAGTATAACCCAATTTTGAACTTTTATTCCCCAGAGCATTTTATATTACTGAATTAGTTCAAGAAAAATAGACCTGATAGCTGAAGGGTTGTTAACTGCCTTGATTATGGTTATCAGGGAAAAAGAAGAGAGGCAGTGGGATTGTAAATAATGTATTTTTGTCAGGCTTTCTTGTACAGCCTCTTCCTGCCTCATACCTGGGTGATTGCATCTGTATCCTAACTCGTCTCTCCACTTCTAGTCTTCCCACACTACTGTGCTTTAATATCCTTGAAATAATGACGTCATTTCCCCTATATCCTTGATCAGAATCTTTCCTGGGTCTCCATTTAGCCATAGCCATCCTTTGCAACTAATGGTACATGTGTCATTGTAGGATGCAGGGGTCCAAGTAGACAACAATCTCAATGTTTACTAGTAACATACTCTGCCTCAAACTTCACTTTTCCATAGGTGTGAATTTGTTGTGAATCACTCTAGTCCCTAATGGCCATAACCTGGTTATCTGCCATACTTATCTGTGATCGCAAGGCATATTCCTTAGTAATCTTGAATTGTTTGTCCTGATACACACACACACATACACACACAGCTGAGGAACAGTTAAATGCCTTTGTGGCATTGAAATACAATTTACTCATAGTAAGTCTACTTCAAGTAGCTATTTTTTAAGAATGCCATAAATTATATGCATAGTAACATAATACTAATAAATATATATATCTTCAGGAAGAAGGATGGAATAATGCTCTTTGTAGAGTTGAAAATACAAAATATGAAAAAGTCACTAACATGAAGTTTGAAGACCAAGTTTTTCAGCTTGGCATTCAAGTCTTTCCACAAACTGCTATCATGCTCCTTTCCAGCCTTGTCTCCCGTTACTCCCATGACAGGCCCGTGAATGTCTTCCATTCATTCACTGCCTCCTGAGAGCCAGGCTCTTTACATGTGATGCCTCGTGTAATCCTTAGGATAGTCCTGTGATTGCATTATTACTATCCCCATTTTACAGATGAGGTTTAGGATCAGAGGTTTAATATATTCCTTCAGGTCACACAGCTTGTTAGTGACAGAGCCAGGATTCAGATCTTGGTTGGTCTGACTCCAAACCCAGTTTTCTTAACTGCTTTTCTGGCCAGATGGATCCCTCTGCTCGCCGTCACCCTAACACATGTCCAGCTCCATTACCGTGTTTTTAATCATGATGTTTACCCAGCTCAGAAACCTCACCCGGCCTGTCCGTCCAAGTTCACCTCAGAACTTCCCTCTTCTGTGAAGTCTTTCAACCTCCAGCTGCAGTAACGTCACCTTCCTCTGACCCTTGACCTTCTGTTGCTTTAGGTTGTCATCTAATTTGTTAGTTTGTAGGTGTTGTCTTCCCAGTCACGTAATTAATTGCTTGATAGCAGAAGTCGTGGAAGCCAGAGTAGATAATCTCTAAGGTTCTATTCTTTGGTTTATATTTCGTCTTATCATGTGCAGTTCTGTGTCCCTAGTAAACGCTCAAAAATGAACTCAATGTTAAATTAATACCTCTTCGTAGATAGAAGGTGCTCTCCTCTGACATTAAAATAAATTGTTCACACCTCTCCGACTTGAAATTAAGTCCTCTAAATTTTGAATTAACAGCTTCTCTAGAGGCTATTATATCATATTATGTGATATATGAATTAATATTCAGATTAATGTCTAAAAGAACAAACTTAGTGGTAAGTCAACTTTCCGAGTTTAAAAAGATTGAATTGATAGAGGGTAATTTGTCTCAGTTTCATGCTGTTCCTAAGCCTTCATGGACCCTTTCTGAATAAGAGACAAAGTGGTTTTATGTCCGTTTAAGGCAAATTATAAAACCTCCTTTGTCACTAACCCCCTCAGAATAACTGAGAAGCAGCCTTAACAAAGAGGGAAGGAGGGGAACACCATTACAAAAAAGAGGAGTCTTGGATTGTTTCCTACAACCAGGCCTCGCACAGAGAGAGGAGATGGTCTCTAAGAGGTGGCAGAGATCCGGGGAGCAGAGTCTCTGTTGCTACAGGTCGAAGCTGGTTGAGGGGCTCATACACGTGTGCCTGCTAAGGCTGAAAGTGAATGTGAGATGAGGGTCAGAAAGGAGAAGTTGTGGCAGCCTACATCAAAAACTTTGTGAGAATTTATACTTCCCCCTCCTTCCCTTGCCCTCATAATGTCCCCACTTCCCCTTCTCTGCCTCCCTTCCAGCATCTGATTTTTCGTTCATCCTAATATGTAGTTTAGAGGGAACTACATGAATCAGTGCCATTGATTGGTTTTGTGGTTTGCGTAAGGATTGATTGGGAAATTTCCATAATCCATTCTGCCTTAATTTACACTTTTGCAGTGTTTCTGTATGTTTAGAATGACTGATAAGTACCAGACTTTGTCTCTCCCAAGAAATAACAAGACATATAATTTGTAAGATAATTATGTGTCAAGTGATCAAGAAAGACTGTAGGTGTGAAAACAGTTTCAGTAATAGGCATACCTAAGGAAACTCAAAGAGTTTTGACTTAAGTATCCTAAAGAATGTGCTAAATCAGAATTCATTGAACGACAATATCTAACAAAAAAGCTTTTCAAGTGAGCGTTGGATGAGAGCATTTCGCTTTTCAGGAGATGCAATGTCTAAGCATTTGGTGAAAAGAACTTTTTGAAAGGAAAGCTGTTTTGTTTTTTGGTTTTGTTTTGTTTTTTTAATTTTTTGTTCTTCTTCAATGGATCTCTTACATTCAGGAAAATTAGGTGGATTTACACAAGAAAATAACACCATAGATTCCGGAGAACTTGATATCGGCCGAAGAGCAATTCAAGAGGTTCCTCCTGGGATCTTCTGGAGATCACAGCTCTTTATTGATCAGCCACAGTTTCTTAAATTCAATATCTCTCTTCAGAAGGATGCATTGATTGGAGTATATGGCCGAAAAGGCTTACCACCTTCCCATACACAGGTAAAAGTGGGCTTTGTTGTCAATAAAATGAAAAACTGCTAGTTTGCATCTTTAAAGTTATTCTGTTTCTTAACTTCAGCTGTTTAACTGTTTGACCAATTTTCTATTGATCTTTTTACAGTGAAAACAATTTTGAATGTAGGTTACACTTATCTTGAGGTTTTTGAGTGAGTAGGAAGAACAGCATTTTCTTCCCAAGTTGCTTTAAGCGTTATTGATTGATTGAAATGTACTAAAATTTGTGAGTAACCTAATGAATATTGAACATCATCTGAGCACCTTGTAAAACACCGTGGGTTTTCAACTGTTTTGCAAAGATTCTATAATAATTTCAGATGATCTTATTCCTTTTATGTAATAGATGCATAACATTTTCATCTCAAACATGTATTCATTCTGTTGAAAATGTGTTATGTATTTTTTTACTTGATGCCAGATTTACCCAGTAAAGAAATTATGGGGACATAAACATAAATATGGTGATAGGAACTTTATCAACTCGAGCCACGATTCCTCATCTACAAACGATGAACACTGAAATAAAAAGGCAGAGTTTTCATGGAAAGCCAAGGATGATCCCATTAGTGTGGTACTCAAAACAATTCAAATATCCTTATATTATAGATTCAAAGAACTTTAAAGACAGTTCGCTTGCATGAAAATCACCTCACAATAACAGTCACAGATAGAGAGCCACTATCAATAATTCCACAGGCTTTTTCATAATCTAATACTGGGTCATGGTGTATAAATAGGAAATTGTGATTTACAAGAAGTCCCATCATGTCTAAGAGAAATTATTTAAATTACCTACCATAAAATTGGAGCTCAGACTTTTCCCAAGATCAACTATTATATTAGTAAATACAGAAATTCAAAAAATGTGATAGATGCTTAATTAAAGTTGACAATTGGATGAGCTTAAGTTGTACTTGATAATCAGTTTACTTACCCATGGAATTTCATGCTGATTTTAATTTGATTGGTAAAATGAGAACTGGAGGATTTTCATGTATGCTTTTTTTATATTATGTAATTTTGTGAGAAATGCTTTTTACATAACCTAAGAATATAAATTATAAAGAAAAGATGATCATATACTAATAAAAGATTATCTTTAAAGAAAGATGAGTAAAAAAATTTGAACATGCTTTTTCTAATGTCATTGTGGATCAGGGAAGATTTTGTATTATAAATTATATATCCATGAAATGTTTGAATATCATGCCTTGGTGTATTCATTTTTTTGATTTAACATTTTTCATATCTAAATTATTAAATATGTTTAATTCTTATATATCAAATACTTTTTCTTGTGTACTAGCATCCAATTTTAAATTTTAGATTACAGTTGCATTTGACTCCAGGTCATGTTTTAGGTGATGCTGACTAGGATATAATAACCAGATTCTCTTAAATGGAAGTGGGTTTCTGTAACTGCAGTTATAGCAGATAGAGCTGCATTTATAGCAATAGTCCAGTGAAATAGGAAAAAATATTTTTCCATTGGAACCACTTATATGATTAAATTATTTTTGTGTAACTCAAGAAATATACCTCTAAGCTAAGCACAATAGTGAGCACGTAACCTTTAAAGTAAATTCCAAAAAATAGTTTCAGAAAAAAATTGTCTAATCTGTTATATACTTTAAAGGTTTATTTAAAGATTTAGAATTGACTCTTTGCAAGTTATATATACTATATAAGATTAGGGAAATTAAAGGTGTAGTTCCAGGTTTTCTCATAATTCTTCTGGTATTTACACACAATATACGTGATATCCACTTTTCTTTTCTGCCACAGTATATGTGTTTAAGTAGGTTACGCATTTTCTTAAGCTCCACAGTTATTAGAGTTCCTTAGTCTGGTTGATTCAAGATCAGCAGAGCAAACAACTGTTTCTGAGTTCAGTGTTTAAACATGAAATATGCTATAAAGCAGCCCAAATTGAACATTTCTCTGTTTCTGGGGAATGTTAAATAAATCAACCTGAAATAATTAAAGTTGGCCAGACATTCAGAATAGTCACTTGAGTTTTGAAAGTCTTTGTGACCCTTTATAAAACTGTCCGTTTGACTGTTGCCAAGAAATCAATTGACTTTCTTCTCCCTGATGCCCAATTCATTCTCCTGGACAGTTAGAAGCCTAAGGAAGCAATTTAACGCTCTACAGTTAATAGTGTACTGTATCATTTAAGCGCATTTGCATGAAGGCTGTTTGAGAAGGGGAGTTGAAACTTGGGTTCTAAGCACACACCCCTACCTCTTTTTAACCTTGTGACCTTGAACAAATCACTTAACTTCTCTAAACCTCAGTGTCTATCTGTTAAATGAAAGAGTTGGATCAGATGATCTATAAAATTTCTTCCTCCTCTATATTCCAATGATACACAGCGAGATGATGCCACCACCAAAAAGTTGATTTAAGAAAACAGTTCGGTGTTCAGAGATTCTGAATTCTCATCATCGTAATATCTAAATTGAGTTAAGCTTGTGGATAGTCTCCCTGTTCAGAAATGAACCACCAAGATACCTTTATCAAGTATAACCTTTGTCTCATGATAGCTTCCCCAAAGTGGTGAGACTGAATTTCATCCTAAAAATAGCATGAGATCCTGAGGCTGGCTCCCACAGGGAATCCATGTCTCCATCTTATGATTAGGTATTACAGAGCAAGACTCAAGTTTGCCTGTAAGTGATTACTTTACACCCTATGAACAAAGGTTATTAAATATTTCTATTCCATATCATTTGTTTACTTTTCATAGAGATGGTTTTAGCATTAAATAGGGAACTTGTCTTTAAGTATTTGAATAACCCTCCTGAAGTCGTGCATGAAATGCCCCTACAGAAGAGCCTAGAACTGGGTAAAGACTCAACAACTGTCAGCTACTCCCCTCCACCACGATCATGCTGACCGCTCCAGCCTTATTTTATTGTTCATAGTGTGATGCAAGGGGTGATTTCTGTGATAAAGGTATGATTATGAGTATGGGCTTGAAAGACCACTTAAAACCCCAAATTTCCTCCGTTTTCGATTTATCAGTTACTGTGTTTAATGTTAGAGAAGAAAAATGTTTATATGAAATAGGACCATAAAAAGAAACATTTTCTTGTCTCTTTACCATGCTAATATAAATATTTAAATCTGATGAGAAAATTAATGGCTTATTTGAGAATGAGGCACCTTTCAAAAGTGCTGAATTAATTTTCCTCTGATAATTTTGGAAAACAAGTCCAGTGAATTTGTGTGTGTGTGTGTGAGGAAGATTCACTCTGAGCTAACATCTGTTGCCAATCTTCCTCTTTTTTTCCTTGAGGAAGATTAGACCTGAGCTAACATCTGTGCCAATCTTCCTCTATCTTGTATGTGGGTCGCCCCCACAGCCTGGCTTGATGAGTGATGTGTAGGTCCACACCCTGGATCTGAACCTGCAAACCCGGGCCACCGAAGCAGAGTGCAGCGGACTTAACCACTATGCCATGGGGCCAGCCCCACCAGTGAAATATTTGCGGATTAAATATCCACGCCAGTCATTATTTTCATCCTTGTAAGATATAAATGAAAAAAATTTTTGAATGCTAATCAAGTTAAAGCAATTGTTTGTATTTCTCTCAGCTGAGTGATGTTATAATGCAGTTTTGCTACACAAAAAAATGCTTTAATATTTAAATAAAAATTTTAATGTGTTGGAAACTGAATTAGATATTCTAAATTCTGTCCAGTAGTAACAGTAGAGGTCTGTGATCAGTACAGTGGCAACGAATTTAACTATGATTCTCAGAATCCCAACAACACCTTTTATTCCAATTTGACTGTGTTAAGGGATTCCTATAATAAACTTTTCCTTAAATAGACCCCGATGAAATTCCATTTAAGGAATCTATTAGAAAGTAGAATATTGATGATTCACACATATAGTGTGGTAACCTTAATGATTAGTATATAGAGTACTGTAGTATACTTTCACCATAAACACATGCCTCAGGAGTAAAACAAAACTGGGTAAGAGTTTGTAGAAACTGAATTACTCTACTTTTAAGAAACTGTCATCTAACAAGTTTATTAAAACTACATTAGGGGGCTGGCCCAGTGGCATAGTGGTTAAGCTTACATGCTCTGCTTCGGCGGCCCAGGGCTCGCAAATTCAGATCCTGGGCACACACCTACAGACTGCTCATCAAGCCATGCTGTGGCAGGCATCCCACATACAAAATAGAGGGAAGGTGGGCACAGATGTTAGCTCAGTGTCAATCTTCCTCAGCAAAAAACAAAAAACAAAAACCAAAACCCTACATTGTAAAGTCTTGGCAGTGTCTTTCAAATTCACTGCATTATCTCTAGTTACAAAATTTTACCCCACTATTACCAATCACGTTCCATAGTTTTAATTGTCTTTAAATTCTCCAGTTAAATTCTTTTAGCTACCCAATGTTCCAGATTAATCTTACTAAAACAAAAATTGAGTTTAATGGTGACTGAGTTCATAATAATAATTGGGCATATTTACATTTGCTGCCATCCCTTCAGAACACTTCCACTGTTTAATTTTTTAGACTTTGATTAAAGATGTGAAGGCATCTTGTTATATGTTTTTAATCTAACCGTAGCTAAGTGAAAAACCCATGGAGTTTTCCGTGGTGCTTGGGGTGGTTACACCAGGGTCACAGAGAGGGTAGCGTGGAGTGGTGGAAACAGCCTGAACTCTGGAGCAAAGCGCCCTTGAGTTCGCATACCAGCTGCCTCAATTCCCAGATGTCTACCCTGCCCGAGCTCCTCCATTTCCTTCATCTTTGAAGTGTAGATATCATTGCCTTTCTAGAATAGTTGCTGTGAGGATCAGAAATAATCCTGGCACAGAGTAAGTATTCAAGAGTGGTTGTTACCACTTGAGAATTCAAGGAGAAGACCTTAAGACTTGATTTTCTAGTGGTGTAACTGAAATAAGGCTGCTGGGTTTGGAATGTTATAGATTTGTGTTTATATCCCCAAACTTTCCATCAGTCATAAGAATTAAACAGATTTGGAAAACATGTTGCCCAGTCAGGGAACACATGATCTGTGGAGTTTAAATACAACAGTGGGGCACCGTGGGTAGTTTTCATGCTATGCAGAGAAGAGCTGTGAGTCGGGAACTGTTTTCTGACCATTCGTTTATTAGAGCAAAGGAGAAAAGTTGGAAAAAGAAAAGAGAGAAGCAGCCACAATGGTGATATTTCTGCCTACTAAGCCGTTTCACTTGTCCTCATCCTCAGTACGACTTTGTCGAGCTCCTAGATGGCAGCAGGTTGATTGCGCGAGAGCAGCGGAACCTGCTGGAGTCGGAAAGAGCAGGACGACAGGCGCGATCCGTCAGTCTCCACGAGGCTGGCTTTATCCAGTACTTGGATTCCGGGATCTGGCATCTGGCTTTTTATAATGATGGGAAAAATGCGGAACAGGTGTCTTTTAATACCATTGTTATAGGTAAGAACGGTCTTCAAAGCATATTTTCCAGGCTGCAGCCTAAACGCTGTGTTGAATAGAAACTAAATTATCTTCACCAACTTTGAATGACTCCTAGGGTATTAGAGCCTGAGGGAAAATGGGAGAGATATTTTTAAATTGTTTATTCATAAATATGTGACAAACTATGAAAACCAGGAAGCACTGGGAGAAAATATTATTTGGAATTTATCTTGGAGGAGGATGGTGCATCGTGAAACACTTAAAAAATCTGCATTTGAAGTGGCAATGCTTTGCTTTATTGTTTGAAAGATCTAGTCTAAGTGAGTCCTTTTTTGGTTATGGAGCAAGCCATCCATGCCTCCTTCAACATGTGGCTACATGATGGGAACGTTTACCTTGTGCAAGAGGCAGGCTCTGCAACAAGTCTTCCTTCTTTCTCTATTCTTCAGAGTCTGTGGTGGAATGCCCCCGAAATTGCCATGGAAATGGAGAGTGTGTTTCTGGAACTTGCCATTGTTTTCCAGGATTTCTAGGTCCAGATTGTTCAAGAGGTATGCCAGTTAGATGCTTTTCTTAAGCCAATATGAATAAGCTGTAGGAACACGAGTAATTCAGAAAACTACCAAGACAGGAAAGAAAGGAGGGGAACTGGCCTACTGCTTGTTCCAGCGATGTCTCTTTTCTTTCAGGATCTCGATGGGAAATGTGGCTGTTAATTCTTCTGTCGTGTTTTATTTCACAGCAGCCTGTCCAGTGTTGTGTAGTGGCAACGGGCAGTACTCCAAGGGCCGCTGCCTCTGTTTCAGCGGCTGGAAGGGCACCGAGTGTGATGTGCCGACTACCCAGTGTATTGACCCACTGTGCGGGGGTCGTGGGATTTGTATCATGGGTTCTTGTGCTTGCAACTCAGGATACAAAGGAGAAAATTGTGAAGAAGGTAAACATGTCAATATTTACCGAAGCCTCTTGTTATCCTCATAAAGAAACAGATTATGTTTGTAATCTTTAGTTTGGCAGATGAATCTTTTATATGCTTCCTTATGAAAGTAATTTTGATTTCCATATTTATGGATGCACTGCTCTATTGACATTTTAACTGACATAAGGGTCAAAGACCAAAGAGCCCCTTTGCTCTTTTTTGGTAGTGTGGATAATTCTCTTCTTTTTTACTCTGAGAAGCAAAGCAAACATTTGTGTTTTGAAACCAACAGTGGACAGTGGACTATTGATTTTTTTTTACAGCCTTCCACATGGATGCCAGCTTCTAAATCTAGAATTTAGGCATCTCTAGAAAGAAAGAATATTGAACATAATATATTAGTGAAAAAAGTACGACATCATGAGTTTGTTCCAGAATTGTATATAATGAGCATAGTCAAGATGCTATCCTGTAAAGTGCAGTTGAATTGTTTTGTCAAAAAGCAGAAATCACCATTTCTGTTCTTCAATCAAATTGATTTTATTGATCTGCCCACACAAAGTAATGCAATTAAGTCTCTGGAATTAAATTTTCAGGCCATTGACCCTACAAGTGTAAAGTTTTATTGAGTCAAATTGCTAAATTAAATCTCATCATTTAAAGCACATTAAAGTGAATTACGAGGGATAGCGAGTATGCAACTCATTTATTTCTCAGTTTGAGGGTCCCATACAGCTGTCAGTACTCAGTGGTTGTGGATTAGGTCAGCTGATAGAGATTCTGTTATAGAGAAGCCAGTACTTATCATTCTCAGATTAGGCAGAACAGAAAGCCATAGTCTGAAATCTCAAGAGCATATGTGTGTAATTCATGAAAATTACAAATCCTTGCAAGAGTCTCATTTACCTAAATGGCATGATTCTCAATGCTTTATTGTGTAATTCTTTGTATTTTCAGTAACAAGTTCTTGAAAATGGTAGGTAAATGTTTGAGCATCCAAAATGTCCATATGAATGAGATTGAGATTTAATTCTTTGTTCTGCATGTACGGTGTATGCTATCTTGTAGATTTAATCATAAAATTGCTCTCTTTTCTTTACACCAGCTGACTGTCTGGACCCTGGATGTTCTAATCATGGTGTGTGTATCCATGGAGAATGTCACTGCAGTCCAGGATGGGGTGGCAACAATTGCGAAATACTAAAGACCATGTGTCCAGACCAATGCTCTGGTCATGGAACATATCTTCAAGAAAGTGGATCCTGCACTTGTGACCCTAATTGGACTGGCCCAGACTGTTCAAATGGTGAGGTCAATAAAGGCAGTGCAATTGAGTGCTTGATATTGTTGAGCTAAAGATTAAGAGATTTTGTTTTTTAAAGCACACGTTAAATTTAATATAGATTTTATTAAAGTGATTATAAGTATTAAAAGTCATGAAATTTAGTTGTCTTCTAAAAATAAAAGAAACAAGGCTTGGTCAATCTTGTCATTAAAATTTCTCCTTTAGTGTTATTGTAAAGAATAATCTTTTGTTTGTGTCAGAACTCTGTCTTCTTAACTCTCAAGGCCTGTGTACAGCTTGGGAATTTAAGCACATTATCTCATAAACAGAGAAGCCTCAGTTAAAAAATTATTTGACAACATAAAGCTAAACATGATCACAATAAAGAGTATACATTTATAGATATTATGTGTATAATGGTTCAACACTGAGTTTCTAATTATAATAATATGATTATAATAGAACCAGCAAGTAGTAATTTTATTCAATCAGTCAAGTTGTTATTGAGCACCATCTCTGTGCATGGCATTGTGATAGGCCCTATAGGAATAAAAGCATAATGAATTATTCCTGCCCTCTAGAATAGTGGCTTTCAAATTTCTTGACCATGACCTACAGTCTTAAATACATTTTTACATTGTGACCTGGTATCCCTAACATGCATATGTCACATAGTTGAAACAAAAGCTTTACAAAGCGATACACACTGATACTTCTGTTCGAGTCTGTTCAATTTTTTTTAATGCTGGTTGCAACTCATGAATTAATTCCATGACCTACTCATTAGTCACACAGTTTGCAAAGATACTGTTCTAGTCTCAAAGATTACAGTTCAATTGAGAAGATAAGGTGAACACTCATGAAATACTTAGAAACCAGTACATTCCGTTTTGACATTTTATTGAGTGTTACATGGAATAATACACTAAATTCAATTGACGCTGGGAGGAGTGACCCTGCCTTGATGCATATTAAAAGTTTTCAAGGAGACTTTTATTAACATTTCTTGCCCTCTATTAGAGATTGCAGTTAGTGTTGGGGAGGGGGGAACATTTTTTGACTAGGGGAACAGTATTAGAAAGTACTTAAGAGCATGGACTCTGAAATCAGATTCTTGGGTTCATATCCAGTCTCTCCTACTTAATAGCTCCATAGCCTTAGGCAAATTGCTGTATACTTCAGTTTGCTCATCTATAAAATGGATTTCATCATTAGACATTCTTCACAGAGATGTTGTGGGAATTGCTTGACTTGATGCATATGATGTACTGAGTACAATGCCTAGCCCAAAATAAATCCTAAATATAGCTGCCACCACCACCACCACTACGATTAGCAAAAATTCAACTGTGAGAATATCAATGTATACATAGGACAGTGAAGAAAAACTATTTAGAGGTAAAAATTGGGTTGGGCCCAATTATGGGGGACACAGTTTAGAAATGGTGGTTTAGACAATGGAGAATTCACTCATAATAATGATGTGCCCACTAATATGATGAGAATAGTATTCTTGGAGAACTGTCGTATCGATTATATGTCAGAGCGTGACCAGCGAGACTGACGGCTGGAAGACAGTGGAGAGCTTTCCCAGAAGTGTCAAGTGATGAGAACGTGAATTAGTTTGGAGTTAGCAGAAATGAAAAGGATGAACCTGAAGGACATTTTCAAGGAAACATAGACAGGACTTGCTGAAAAACAGAATATAGAAGTTGTCGAGAAGAGCTGAAAGTCTGGAACAAGGGAGAGAGGGATTCGTGTGAATGTGTCTGAATGAGGCACGTTAGCTGGGGAGACGTGAAGCTCGGGGAGTAGGTGGGCTGCAGGGGAGGCGGTGGGAGGGTGAGTGTGAAATAGAGAAGAGGATGAATTATGTTTGGATGCAAACTGTCTGAGCAAAAATAATAGAAAAGAAGAATAAGAGGAGGAATAATGAGAAGAGGGAGGAAAAGAAAAAGTGGGGGAGAAGGAGAAATGGGAAGAACAGAGAGAGGAAGGAGGGGGAGAAAGGAGCAAGAAGAAGGACACATTTTATGAGCAGTGTTGAGTAAATAAAGACATTCTGCATAAAGTCGAGATTCGTGAAGGGGTCCGTCCACTCTTAATCCTGCCCACCCTGATTGGTTACCCTCTTCTTTGAACCCCTTTATTTAACTGTAAGTGTTAACTTACTGGAGGGACTCTGGAGCTGATCTCCCTGGGTTCAGATCCTGGACTGGCCATTCCCTAGCTGTAGGATGTTGGGCGAGTTATGTAACTTCTCTGTGCCTCAGTTTCTGTATCTGTAAACTGGGGGTAATAATAGTATTACCTTATACAATTGTCATAGAGAGTAAATGAGTTAATGTGTGAAAAGCACTTAGAATAGTGCCTTACACATAGTAAGTACTCAGTGAGTACTAACCGTTAATAGAAGTAGCCGAGGTGGTCGTAACAGTTGTGGTAGTGGAATTCCAAAGGCTAGTGCAGTTTGTCCTACTTAATTCCTCAGCAATTCAGAGGAGCTTCCACATAAAAGTATTTATTGGATATGGTTCCCCAAATGTGAAATCTATGAAATGCAAATTACTTCCTCTGTTGGTATAGCCCAATGGCATAAACCTAAATGAAATCTCGCTAGGTAGCTAATTAGCATGCTTATTTTAAGGAAAAAAAGACAGAATTTTTACAAATCAATCTTTCTTGGCATTTTGGGAAACTTGAGTGATGTGCGTGCTAGATTCATGTGCCATTCTTCACCTACTGCAAACTGAATCCTGGAAGCACAAACTGCAGAAAGGTTTGTGTAGGCTAGTTTGTAGTATTGGTGGAAAACTTCTGTTGAACCATAAGTAGATGTCCTAGTTAAAGAGACAACTTATGAGTTTTCTTTCTTGCTGCCTCCCTCTCTCAATTCTGCTTCCTGCCTTTCCTCTTCCCACCCCTCCCTCCCTCCCTCCCTTCCTGCCTTTCCTCTTCCCACCCCTCCCTCCCTCCCTCCCTTCCTGCCTTTCCTCTTCCACCCCTCCCTCCCTTCCTTCCTTCCTTGCTTCCTTCTTCCCATCCCTCCCTACTTCCTTCCTCTCTACCTCTCTCATCTTTTGGCCATACATTTTTGGAGGCAGACAAGGTTTATAATGTCTATTACTGCGTCCTAGAAATATTAGTTGATTCAGATAGCTTGGATAACCAGAAACTTTTGTTGGAAAATGCATGACTGCTGGAGCAAATAACCTGTATAGGATAAATAAGAGAAAAAACATAATAAATTGGAGGCTGGATTATAGAGGGCCTTTAATGTATCTCTAAAGAGATTTAGGAAATCATCACCAAGCAACCTTTATCAAGCATGGGTGTGTGGCATTATTTTAAAGAACACATTAACTTGTTTTTTCCTCCATTCTTAAAAATATATTTTATAAAATCAAAATAGGTATTTAGTTATTTCTGTTGAGTTTTTATTTACATCTTCTATAGTAAAAAGTGCATCTCAGAAAAAAATCCATTTAAAGTTTATGGATTAAACTTGTATAATTACCTGTATAGTAAACCTACTTATGCCTCCATCGGCAAAGTGGGCACAATAATACTATCTATAAAGTAATACTTGTTAGAAATGTTGTCTTTCGAATTGGTTTCCCACAATTATCCAAATAAGAAAGGAATAGTGAAATAGCCCCTTTTTTGTTTCATATGAAGTTATTTAATACATTAACTGAATTATTTTATAAAGGATAGTTTGTAATTGATATTAAATAGCTCAAAAGATAATTCAGTCGTCATAAAATGATATTGCTATGAATAGCAAAAAAAGATAAATTTAATTAAAAGATTAAATTGGCTGCCAAAATCACATATTTATTTTACATATTTTGACAGATTTTCTTCATGCTGATGTAGTTACTTTGCTAGTTGAAAATCTAACTTTACTTGTCTGCAGAATGACTGTTTAGGCATCGTGAGCAAAGGTCTTCATGGCGTTCCTCTGTACCTGCCCCGTACAAAACAGAAACCTGACATAGTAAACTCTCAGTACATGGAGTTGAATAATGAATATTGTACTCTTCTTTGGAAGAAAATAATTAAGCAGAGAAAAAACTTCATTAAACTTCCCTATTAGCTCCAAAAAGACAGAAAACTTACTTAGAATTATTAGTAAAGATCTCAAATATGCATATATTCATCTTGTGAAAATGTCTAGAATTGTGTGCCTCCCATTTATCTGCACGTTGCGTAGTTCTCAAAGTTCCCAAACGTTATTGTCCATTTACATTGGTGACTTAAAGTTTACTAGCAGCATAATTCTGAATTTCTGACTAAACTGAAACCGTAAAGCAAAACACTTTCCCAGCCACCTCTTTTGTTGTTGCGGAATTGCCTTTCAAACGTCTAAATTCAATAAGAGAGTAGATTTTATACCTGAAGAAACATTTGGTTAAGTTGCTAAAAGAAGAAATGAATTCTTTCCATCGGAAAGTTTATAGGTTTGGAAGCAACAGAGCTTTTCTCTATCTTCATCAACAGTTCGTCCATTAATTAGCCCTTCAATTCCACTTCAATTAAATTAACTCTAATTAATAAGTTCATTACAAAGATTGACGCACCTGGCTCAAAGCGAGTGTGCTAAATGCTGATAAACACCTTCATCCTAATGAAAAATTGATTAGATTGAATAAAAAGGGGGCCTCAGAAAGAAACCTCTCTTTTCTGGAGCTGCCTTGACGTTCCATTCCTCTGAAGTTAATCAAACCATCTTGGATCTCTTAATCAAAAATTTAATTCAAACAAGATAGAAAATGTGGCCCGAAAAAGCACATACCACTCTCTCCCAGTGAATAGTCCCAGCTCTTGTTTGTAAGAAATGTTACAACAATAGGGCCTTGAGAGGGTGTCTAAAGTTTTCAGCACTGTGAGGCAGCGAATTGTTGTGTCTGAGAAATGTCATTTGGACAATGAATGGGGAGGATAGGAGCATGTGACTACCACAACACTTACTATTTTTTAATTTAAAAATAAGGCGGTAGTCCCTTTTCTGTTCCTTAAAAATGATTTTAGGTGTTTATTGTTCATTTTTATTTTTGCGAGAAAACCAAAGCTAAACAATAATCTTACGCCCTTAGAAAAAAAGAGATAGTTAATTTTATTTCACTTTATGTGTAAAGAGTAAAAACTAAAATACCTTTCAACATTCTCTCTTTCTCTCTCAATTGGATCTAGTTAAATAAAGCTTTTAAGAAACCTTTTTAAGAAAAAAAGTTACTCAGACACGTGAATTTTTTGTAGAGACCTACCCTGTGGTTGCAGTCGTTGAAGAACTTCAGTTGCTTGCGCTCCTTTCAGTAATCCTAGTAATTGAAAAGCCTTGTTTTTCAAATGACAGAATCAGTAGTGATATAGAATATTAAACTGATTTTCTAATATTGTTTTGCTAAGCAATTTGTGTTGGTCAACAGTACAAATTTGCTGAAGAGGAAAAACAATTTCTTTTGTTTAAGCATCGTATCTGTGTGTCAGAAGCAAGCTAATGTGCATACTATAATAGATTCTTTTTAATGAAAGTTTCTGAATATTGAAAAAATTTAAACCGTGGGATAAGAAATAACCCCTTTTCAATTCTTGCCATAGTGATGGAACCAACTCCTCTTAGATACCTGACATGCTTAGACACTGAAATATTTCATTAATTTTATATTAACGTGATGTGTGTGTGTGTGTGTGTGCATATGTTCTTGGCTGCCAAAAGATGCTCTCAGATACGTGTGTGTGTGTGTGTGTGTGTATTTTCCTCTCGTTAGGAATCATGTGTTCTGCTTTGTTAGTAGCCCGTGTGTGTGTGTGTGTGTAGGTATAGACACACACGTATAATACAGGAAACTAAAACAAAATTGTCATGTGTATTTTAGGCACAATTACAGCAGCATATAAAATTAAATGATGAATACAAAAGTAAACTGCCATTTGTAATTCTTAGTAATAGAGGCTGAAATGTACTTAATATACAAATACTCTTTATTGATTTTCCGTGGTTTTGTTTTCCACCTTAACCAACTTGAATTTAAGATGTAGCTCTGCTCATTAATTCCCCTTCTCACTCCCCTCTGTTCTTCTCCCCGGCTCTGCCTCTTTTTTCCCGTATAGAAATATGTTCCGTGGACTGTGGCTCCCACGGCGTTTGCATGGGGGGCACTTGTCGCTGTGAAGAAGCCTGGACGGGCCCAGCATGTAATCAAAGAGCCTGCCACCCGCGCTGTGCCGAACACGGGACCTGCAAAGACGGCAAGTGTGAATGCAGCCAGGGATGGAACGGAGAGCACTGCACCATTGGTAGGCTGGCTGCCCTTCTCTCTCTCTCCTCCGCGTCTGGTTAACGAGCTCGCATTGTTTGCTGCTCTTCAACTTGGAAGAGCTGATTTCTTCCAATTAATTTTCACTCATCTTTCTTAAAAAGGAATTACTTTTTAAATAAGGATCTTGTTTTACAATGACAATTCAGTTGTTTTTAGCACGACTGTCACAAGTGTGAAGTATAAAAATTCTTTATTCGTTGTTTTTTGATGGCCACAAAGGTTGACGCATAGAAAGATGATTTCATTTCTTCCTTGTACATAAGCTTTCACTGAATTTTGCTTTCTGGTGTTCCATATGGCCATTGCATAACAGCAGTATTTTTTACTGTAAGAAATGGGTCCAGATATGTGGCCTTTTTGGCTTCTGTAGATTTCACAATCACATGTCTTAGCACTTGTCTATATATTTGAGTCTCTAAAAAAGACTTTTTTATGACTTTTTATGACTTTATTTTGTAGTACCACAAGAAATAGAGTAAAATACACAAGTCTAGCTGTTCTTAAATTTATATGCTTAATACTTCTTAAAATACGATGACGCTTGTGAACATCTGTTGGTTAAATAAAACAATCAAATAGGTGTTTAAGATCAACGATAGTACATAAATGGTACTTAGATGGATACAGAAGTGTCCAGAACATATATAGTACCATATTTTCAAGATATTCAGTGTCCGTCCTTTTACTGTGTGAGTCACTGAAATTAAAACATTTAATTAAAGAAAATACAACAAAAATAAGTAATAAATTTCTACTTCGTTTCAGTGAAAGTGTACAATATTAATTATAAGCGGCACAGTCCTATGAAAATTTCATAATTTGAGGTACGATGTTTCTCCACATTGTTTTCTGTCCGCGGGGGTGAATTTGGTAAAAGCTTTTGGGGGCACTCTTGATACCTTAAACGATGTCTTCTTCCAATGCGTCTGTAAGTATTATGTACTTCACTTTTTTGCCTATAGGAATTGGTTAGCCAGGAATTTTTTCATGGGAAAATTGAAATCACATACATCTTATAAATTGTCACAATTGTATCTTTACAAAACTTTAAGTTCTTTGTAATCTAATTGACATCTGTTTCAAGGGTCCCACTACCATGCCCACATGTGGCAATCCACTGGAAGGGCTCACTGGACTCAGCATGGTTGTGCTCCTGGCTGTAGTAGTTATCAGAAAGGGAAAAGATCCAACAAGCGGTGTCTGGAGAAATCCACGCACAGGCTTCCTATGTTCCTTCTCTCCCACCAAAGAGGTCACGTGGAGCATGCTCCTTTCTCTAGCAGTGAAATGAATCAACACGTGTGCATTGTTTCCACCCAGGGAAGCCTGTTTGAGACTTATAGTTAGAGGTCTTTATTTGGTTTGCTCAAAAAGGTGCCCTTCATCAGCTACAACCACCAAAATTCCAGACTCTTCAAAGAAAAGCACGCGTTTAGTGCTCTAGGGTGGGCGAAATAACCTTATCAGTGTAGGGAGCATCCAGCTTTCCAGATGCCAGCCAAGCGTCAGCCCTGCAAACTTAGAAAGTTTGTGATGTCAACTCTTACCTGCAAAAGATCCTTAGGGTCTCACTTGTTGGATGTGGGCTTACTGCCTACAATTGGGGAAACATCTAGCTTGTACTGAGGTCAAGTGCAGATGCACGCATCCACAGTGTGTGCAGTGCTCGTCTCCATGATTCTGATATGGCTTTCCCCTCCTCTACTCTTTAAGAGAGGCATCCTAGGGCCATGGCTGCCACTTGTTCATGTGAACTATTTTAAGGCAGAAAAAAGTTGACAACCACAGTTTGTGTATCATTCAGGGGACATACAGAGGTCAATGCAATATCCTCATGGCCAAACAGCTCCATACCCAAAGACCAGAATGGCAGAGGCAGGGCAGGAAAAACATGCTTCTAATCATACTTGGTTGTATTTTATGACCCCACCATCCCCATGCCCTGTCAGAAGTGAATTGATTCTAGCTGGGGGGAAAATGTTATATATTTCACTATACATATCCTAGGAAGTACAACAAACACGTGAATATATAGCTTATAAACAAGGAAACATACTATAAAGTTGTCCATAGGCACATTTAACTTGCCAACCAACGGTTACTAAACAAATCGTTCTGTTGTTGTCCTCGCTGACCTTGGCGATATCACATGCTTTGTTCCCCACAGACGAGGTCTTCCTGAACAACTTTTCAGTTGTCCGAGAACAAGCAGGATTTTTGTTAGCAGCAGGTCTTTTTATTAAAATTTAACATATCTTGCTGGGGTTGTTAACAATTCCGTTTTCTATTGTTTCATTTTATTTTGTTGCCTTTATGCTCCATATGTGTAACAGTGTGGAAATAAAGGCCCTGCTTCATTTAAAAATAAATCTTCGAAGTGAACCTTTTAAAAGATGTAGAGAACCCTTAAATCATTGTTTTGCTCCTTTATGCTGTTAGAACTGGTTATTCCAAATTTTGCCATCTGAAGACCCCATTGCTTTTCCCCTGTCTACTTACTACCTGTGTATTTGTCCACAATGATGCCTAAGGGGCCAATTTAAAAGAGGCCTTTGTGAGCCACTGATTAAACAACCCGGGAAACTACTGTATGTTTTCTCATTTGGTATAGTTACTGTTCTGTGCATTTCCTCTCAATTTCAACACTTACGCATTTGGCTGAAAGAAGCTGCCACTTTATGAAAAAATACTCATAAATCAGCAAGATTTTTTTCCTTTCTGCATATTATGTGCCATCTCATTGAATACAAACAGGGAGGTTAATTGAAAGAGAGATGGAGGAGAAATTAAACAGTTAGAAGCAAACCAAAGTTCCCAATAGAAAGCAAAGAATGTTCTTCATTAGTCATCTTACTGTCTTCATAAACGGTTCATGCTTTCATAAAACCATAGGCATTTTGATAGTAAAATCGGTTATGAATTTAGAGTATTTACTGAGCACCCTACCTACCTAAAAGGATTCCAGTCTGATATTTTTGTTAGTGTTCATATTTTTCTTTCGTTATGAATCATGTGTTCAGCAAGTTAGGCATATTCATCTGCAGGTTCGTTGTTCCAAGTCCTTCTCCTTTCTTGGGTTCGACTTTGA
Source organism: Equus quagga (assembly GCF_021613505.1). Taxonomy (NCBI): domain Eukaryota; kingdom Metazoa; phylum Chordata; class Mammalia; order Perissodactyla; family Equidae; genus Equus; species Equus quagga. The sequence goes on along the minus strand of NC_060288.1, from coordinate 25,583,004 downwards.
CTAGTGTTTTATGCAGATGGGAAATGAAACAAAGGGAAATCTACTTTTAGCAATATTATGATTAAAATAAATATTTCTCTCTTCCTCCCCAAAAAGGCATTTATGATCGTCGAACCCATTCATAAATAAAGAGAAATTACATGATTGAACCACATCAAATAAGCACCAGCAATTATTACTAACATAGACTAATAGTACGTGCTCAACTAACGTAATATCCTTTGTATGTGACCATCCTACAGAAAGGTCAAATGATTATCATACTCAGGTTCTTACCTTTGTTTTTCATGAGATAAGAAAGATGTAAGAATATTTAGAGGATCCAAAAGCAAGTTAAAAATACATTAAATATAATTAAGTGTTTTATAAATGATAGTTGGCATAATCAAAATATTGCATAACCAATTCTGTATAAAAAAGCTTGAACAGTTCTGTTATTGTGAGAGTTGAGGTGAATCAAAGTCAAATCTGTGAACTGGAAGATACTGTCTTGGCCTAATTCAATAAATTCACTCTTAATGTATTTAACTGGAACCAAAGTCTATAACGACATAAAGGCAACTCAGTTGCTTGGCTCTCTCTTCTCTTCTTAGGAAAAGAGGGGGAAGCTGTAAGCTTATTGGCCTGTGGCTGGAGTTAATTGGCCATAGAAGCAATGTAGATGCCATACCAGCCTCTGCTGAACAGATGTTTGTGGCCGGAATCAATAACTTTTAAGTGCAATACTAACTAAATATCCTGGGCAATGATACATTCTAATTTGGAGTATTACTAACTTGTAGCCTCCACAAAAACCATTCTTTTCAGCATTAGCTGAAAAAATTTGCCTCAGAGCCATCCATTTGTATTTGAGAGTATTGGATGCTATAGATGAGATTGTGACCAGAAGGGAGTGGAAAGCTGGGAGAAGACCGAATAACACATTTGGTTATTATCTACCCTGGAGGGTCGTTATGAAGGTAAAGAAGGCTCAGAGCTCTGTAGATGGGGGAACTGTCTTCTGGAGGCTGACTGGCATTTCCCATTTCTCCACAGACAGAAATGGAGAAAATGTGCTTAAAGTGTTTAAATGTTGGTTAGACATAATGAGGAACCTCAGGCTGGAATATATATTTAAATCTTGGAACAAGCTCCTGAAGAAATTTTTGAATCCCCAGTCCAATAAGCTTTAGCAATACCACAGTTCCTTAAATGTGAAACATTGGAGTTTTTGTTTGTTCTTTTTGTTAGTTTGAGGAGTGTTTTAGGAGGGGAGTATTTTTAAGTTCCTTCCACCCATTATCCCAAAAGATTAAGTCTCTTGAGAAGTGTCCTATCTGAAGGACCCTTTGAGATCTTCTGCAATTCTAGAATTTCTTAATTATTGATCATTTCTGCTCTATTTGGAAAATTACTGGATTTAAGCATGAGGTTCCCTTTTTATTCTCAATTTCATTTAACTTTATTTTTATTTTTCCTGTGACATTAAAAAATGGGCATCATCTTCACTTTTTCAGATGACTTGGGGTCCATTTGGTAAGATACTGCACTTCGCATGCTCCCATTACTTTTCATTTGTTAATTAGTTCATTTCTTTGTCCGTTAGGCAATTATTGAGCATCTCATCTATGATATTTGACTACTACTTCTTCTGAAAGTCACTGTAACAATGAAAAAAGCATGGGCTTTGAAATAAAAAAAGACATGTTTTCAAATCAGTTCTGTGAATTATTCACTATAACTTCTATCTTAACCGTTCTTAGCCTCAGGGCTTTTTTTTCAAATGTAAAATAGCTGTAATAATACCTATCATATGAGATTTGGGAACAGAATACTCTGTTTAAGGGCTTTTGGAATTTGAACACTTGCTGCAGTATTTACATAGTGAGTGACCTTGGGCAAGTCATTTAACCTCTCTGAGTGTTTCTTCATATATGAATATTATGTACCTGATAGGGTTGTTAGAATCAAATGAAATACTAGAATGTAAATCACTTATTATAATGCCTAGCCTATAGCGTTCAGGAAATTATTGTTTTAATTTTGTTCTTAAGTATAAATGAGACAAACTGCAACCCAGACAATGTTTTGGGTGAGTTTAAAAAAAAAGTTTTTTAAAAAAAAGTAAAGCAAAACTGCTGTCCAACGAATTTGCATCAGAGAGTTAATGAAATTTCCATTTCATTGTTATAAAATGTAACCCAGTCTCAGCATGGATACAGCTTAACAAGAAGTTGGTATGTTTGGCTTGGGGGTTAGAGAGGTGTTGCTTTTTAAAATGATGGTGAAAGAAAGGTGGAGTCTATTGTGGTGCCTTTCTTCTGGTAATGTCTCAAACACCGAGTTGTTTATTGAGCTACATTGATTTTCATGTACTTTCAGGCAATTCAAATGGAAATTTGGCCTAGGGGAAATCCTAATTCCTTTAAGCTACAAAAGATCAGCTATTTGTTTTTATTCTAATTCTTTAGTACATTGGGAAACAAGATCATTAATGATCACAAAGACACGCTTTGTTTGTTCAGACAGAACGTAGACATACAGTACTCAGCATCCTTCTATTAAATACCATGGTTGCTCTGGGCTTTGGGGTGCTGGAGATTAGAAATTGAAAATGAAATACACGCAGCTGGGGAGTTATCTGCCAAACAGTATAGGGGGGAAGAGAGAGAAAACTCGAAACTATACCAGTGTGGACAAGGCAGCGGGTTCTAATTCGTATCTCAGGATGATGGTAAAAGATTAGTGTTTCAGCTGTTAAATAAAAGAACAGGTGACAGTTTTGAAAAAGAAAAATGACCACTCTGATAAATACTTGACTTAGACCACAAAAATCAATATTCTTTGTAACTTTTGTAATGTTCCCAAATTGGGAATCATATTCATAATAATACAGAACATAGAAATTCTGAAACTACCTTTTTACATTTTTCTTCAAACTTTATAATTCCCTCTGAACAAGGGTCCCACGTTACACCTGCAAATGATTACTCTGGGAGATATTTGGATTCACATCTGTCAGTGTGATATAGTAGTTAAGAAATAGGTGTCTAGTGCCACCTGCCTAGGTCCCTGATCAGGCCAGCGGCGAATTTACTGTGAAGCTGGTGAAGCTTAAGCATCAGAGCCCCTCACTTGCACAGGCCCCTTTTAACATCTTGCAAGAGGACCACAGATTTACATGGTCATATGTTAATATGAAATTTGCACATCAGTTAAGTCGTTTGTCTCTCTTCACTCCAACCTCATTTCCAGCACACTTTTCCTTGTGTAGAATGACATTGGAGTGACCTTGGGCGCTTTGAGGATTCAGTTAAGGAGAATTTGAGCTGGGGTACGTTTAGTTTATATTTAATTGGATATGTTTATGAGGTGTGAAATCATTGCTGTCCGTGGGGGTTATTGCTAGCCGTCCAGGAATATTCCTGCCACCCACTGACTCACCTGGTGACATGAAAGTGCAGGGTCAGAGAGTTAAGAAGCCATGAATTTGTCCTGTGAAGCCCTGCACCACAAGTAAATAGGGACTGGAGGAGGAATAAGGTTTGAAATGTATGGGAACAGAAGTTAGTCTGTGGAAAATTTTTCTTGTCATCAGATACGTTGTAAAATGCCAATCAAAATGGAAGTTTTCTCCTGTCAGAAATATACTTGCTAATGGAACTTAAACAATTATAAATTTACGGTAATTTTCTCTTTTTGACGAGTATTTCTTTTTTTGAGGAATTTATCAGAATTCCTATATTTTTAGGGCACAAACCCGTCGCAGTACTGCAAAACTGAGTTCATCAGTGTGTGAAGTCTCATGTGTTATGCATCCCAGTGTATCACTGAATCATATGAACATTCTAGAAAAAGATTTCTTGCTTATATGACCTGAAATACTGATATTGACAAAGATAACATGAAACTCATAATATTCTATGAGGACATCACAACAAAGTGGTTAATGAATGTCATCAATTCAAAGACTATTTGATTAGTTTATTACACAATAAAGTCTTCCCAAATCTGACAGTAATGCCAAAAATTTACATGACATTACTAATAGCAAATTTTGAAATCAAATGAGACTTTTCTAAACTATCAATAATGAAAATCATATTAAATAATCACAATGAATAAAGACTAAATTATCTTTCTATTCTCTCTATAGAAGATATTACAAAATTTTTGTCTTATAAAGAGGCAAAGAGTAAATATAGCCCAAAAATATAAGAAAAAAACACTTATTAGAGACGTCAGTCACTTAATAAAAAGTGTTATATGGTTTTTCTGATATTTGGGGTGTTTATTAGCATCAAAATTATAATTTATTGTGATTTCTTTTCTCATTCTAAATAATTACTCACTTTTGAACCTAATTTCGTGTTCATAATTTGGTATTCATTTTATTAAAGAGGGCTCCCCAAGTTGTATAATTTCAGACCCACAAAACCTGGATCTGCCTCTGTTCCCAGTTCTATTGCTTAATAGCTGTGTGATCTCGGGGAAATCAGTTGAGCTCTCTGTGTCAGTTTCCTCGTCTATAAAGTGGGAATAAATAGTACCTACCTCATAGAGTTGCTGGGGGTATTAAATGACTTAAAACAAGTAGAAGAACCCTTAGAACAGTATCTGGCACCAAGAAAACATCATATAGATGTTATTTATTGTTACTGCTGTCGTTGCTAGAGTATTTGGACGGAAATTCATAAAAAATTGACTGGGACTGATTCTTCCCTAAGTCTTGTCTTTAGGCAGAGGAATTAGCCAACAGAAAAACGTGCTGGTTACAAACCTACTATTCCCTTCCACTTCCTGACACACTGGCAGTGTGGACATGGATGCCTTGAGATTTGTCATATACAGTGAAGGGTGGGTCATCAGGGGTCAGTGGGCATGGAGTTCATGGAAGGAAAGTGTCCGAAGCTGACTTGGTTGGCAGTGAAAATCCAGACAGGCTAAACCACCTCCCATGAAGTGTGCAAAAAAGAGAACTTCTTAATGTCCTTCCTGGTCTGCAGTCCCAGTGACTCTGAGTAATTTGATGTGACAGAAAGGATAGTAGTTCCTGAGAGAGCGGCTGGAAGCCCCCTTCAGGGCTCACTGGGTATCACCCATGTTCCGAAAACCAGGCTGGTGTTTACATGTCTATTTCTTCCTTTGAGAGTCCATTAGTATCCATTTAGGGCCTCTCAAAATTATTTTTTTCATTTTAGTCTAATTTATTCAGTTCACAGTTTTATATGCAATACTTTATCCCTTGTAATCCCTTCAGAAATGGTATTTTTTAAAATGAGGTCACTTAGTCTCCTCTTTTTTAAAAATGCAATGCTGGTTTCTCTGACCTTCCTGCAGGATGGAGGCCCTGTTTTGTTAGGTTGTCAGTGCTCTCTCTACTCGGTTCCAATATTGGTTAAACTATCACAGAGGTAATGTTTATTTTACTGGTCAGTTTAACAATGTTCCATTTTGTTTCGTTTTTATGAGGAAGTGCGTGGATAAGGGGGCATGTTGTTTGCGGTGATGGTAACTAGCCAGCTATTTCGATGTTTTAATTCATCTATCCTTCAGGCGGTTTTTCTCTTCACTATATAAACTGTTCTTTTGTGTTAGTTGTTTTTCTTTACATACACCAATTAGAGCATAAAAAAACCTGAAGGCACCGGTTCCATTTAGTTGCAGCCAACATTGCAAGCAATGGCAGGTCACACTTTAAGCTAAATTATTTGTCTTTCACTCATTGTTCAGTAACCTTTTGAGTGAGAGAGTAATCAGCCAACCAAAACCAATTTAGTGGTCTAAATTTGAAACCGGTCAGTTTGACTGTGTTTCTGTCATATTTTGGTCTTAAATACTACACGTCAAGGTTTTTGAATCACTCTTCTTCTCTGCGAGCTTTGACAATCCATATCCCATAAGGCTTCAGAGTTGTTACTCATTTTGACTCTTCTCCCTTTTTGCAAAGCGCTTGCAGCTCCAACTTTGTAGCATTGCACCCTCCCTTTTCTTGGTAACCTGCCTGTACGAGTCCCATCATGTCCCAAGCGCCCCATTAGAATTATACCCCACATCCTACATACTTACATCCAAAAATTGTGTTTTCCATTTTTCAAATCAGACAAGTCCTCAAGAAAGTTGGGATTAGAATCTTCACGTAACTTTTGCACCTGATTGCCTGTGTGATCTTCAGTACACTCATAGTCCCAAGGGCCATCTTGATAAATGTTCCCTCCTCATGTTGGTGATTTATTTCCCTAGGCATCAGTTTCTTTACTCCTAAGAATGGGAGTAACTATAGCATAAACATAGACCATTGGCGTCAGAGATCTGAGTCCCCTTTTGCTCTGTCCTGTCCTCCTGTGGAAATTTATCCTAACTCAAAACAGAGGCAGCCTCCTGAAGCTGAGTGAAGAGTCTGAAACCACGTGGCAGCAGTGGTACTGAGAGGGAAATCGCAGCAAGGGCTGTATTGTTTGGGAAATGTTCAATGTGTTCTCTACTTTAGAAAAGGGGTATTTTTTTAGAACTTCTAAAATTCAATTCTGGGATAGACCCAGATTTAACATATGTCTTTCCATTTAGGTGATTTACACATAGCTTATGAGGATGAGAATTTTGAGTTCTTCAGAAGAAAAATGCCTCACATCCTTTAGAGTCATACGATAATGAGTTCTATACTATGGCAGTTATTGTACAGATTTTCTGTTCAATCTACCTCCTGTGGTATGACTTGAATCCCAATAGCTACCATAAATTAAGCTTATTCCTGCTCAGCTTACTGGAAGGCCCACAGGCTTTCGGGGCAGCCGTGTTGTGGAAAAAAAATGGAGGGTTAAATCCACTGTCATTTTTCTAAAATGGGAACCATACATAAGAAAACACTAGGGCCAGCCCAGTGGTGCAGCGGTTAAGTGCGCACATTCCGCTTCAGCGGCCGAGGGTTCGCCAGTTCCGATCCCGGGTGCGGACATGGCAACGCTTGGCAAGCCATGCTGTGGTAGGCGTCCCACATATAAAGTAGAGGAAGATGGGCATGGATGTTAGCTCAGGGCCAGTCTTCCTCAGCAAAAAGAGGAGGATTGGCAGCAGATGTTAGCTCAGGGCTAATCTTCCTCAAAAAAATAAAAAAAAGAAAAGAAAATACTAATTGTATTGTTTCGTGGTCATTAGTTGTTATTGAAATAGGCCTGATTTCTTTAGTCTTGATAAACCGGATTCCTTCCTTTCTTACTGTCTTGTGTTTATTTTCTACCATGAACTTAGTGGTTTTCTAGCCAGTTTTTTTTTTTTAAGTCTTTCAGAATAATTTACTGTGTAGGTGCTCTGTGTCTTAGGGGAAAAAATTATAAATTATGATTTTTCCCAAGGAAATTTTTGAATCTGTTAATTTGAATTAAATATTATATGCCGTGACAGATTTTTAAAATATGAGTATGCCCAGGCCTACGATTTCCTTTCCTTAAACCTCATTTCTCATCTTAAGTCAATTTAAGTTGTTTTTTAACAGTTTATGGAGAGACATGATATCTGAATCAGTTAAGATTCTTGTCACATTTGTATTATGTTGTATTAAAAGCCTGATGTTGTGTTCCTTTAATAATGTACTAGAGTATCTTTTTCAATTTGGAACATTTCATTGATTTGCATCTTTTAAAAACCATCTAAGACCTTAATTTCCAACAAGATCTAGGATACAGGAGGTTATAAAGCTCAATTGACTGGATATACAATTTAACCAGAACTAAAGATAAAAAATGTTCCTTTCAATTCTTGCCAAGTTCATCAGAAGCCTTTTATTGAGAAGTTTAGATCCAAGGCATTTGGGAGTGAAACCAGGTGCAAAATAACATATTGTCAGCTGTTTTACAATGTTAGCAAGGAAGAGAAAGATTATAAGAAGTTCCAGATTATAAATATGTCACACTCTTCCTCAGACTCAAGCCAGGTAACTGGAGAATGGCAGCCAGCTAGTCAAGTGTTAATATGGATTTTAAGTAATTTTCATTATATGCGGAGATCCTTATTACCTTAATGGAGTAAATTAAAAGGCAGAACTTTGCCTTCAGTTTAACATGAGTGGAAGAATTAAGCCCATAATTTTAAGGAATATGATTATTGCTTGCCACAATTGTATATATGTATCCTTTCAGTGGCAGAATTTATCTCTGTCGTTTCTGGAATATGACAAATTGGAAAATAGCCTCTTTTCATCTTAAAAGAGTTCCTTTTCCACCTACCTGTTTTTAAAATACAAGTTTGGTTATTTGTTAGTCCGTACAAAAGCCATGGCTTTTCTCCCTGGTCATATTTAACATATTTTATTCACAGATTATGGTGTGACTAGAGCCAATTTTTTTCTATTGCTCTTCTTCATGATAGGTTCACTGACCCTCTCCTTTTTGAGTGCCTCTTTAGTGAAGCTGGAAAACAGCTGTCTGAAATATGGCTATTATTTCTGGGGTTTAACAGACATGTGCCTTAGATAAATTAAGGGGCACTCAAAGGAGGTCCGTAAATATGAATACTTTGCCAGCTGCTTTTCCATTAAACTCTGTTGGTTGAATGAAATTAGTAAATAATTATGTTGGTGGGGAATCTAGTATATCCAAATGTAATATACTGTCTTCCTTTAACAACAGAGCTTAATTTTTTCCTATGCACCAAATTAGTTTTTAGGGTAATCTACATTGCAAATTGGCCGATTTGCATTAAAACTATGCCTACTTGTTCTGATTTGTCAACACCTCTTTTTTTAAAAAGTCTTTAACATTAAGCATGGGTGGGTAAGACCATCTGCTTATGGAGCTTGCCTGCAGCTCCATCACTTAACACATGAGACAGGTTACAGCTGTTTAATTGTTATGATACTGAATGATTATCGTTCTATCCAGAATTAATATTTATATATGTATGCATAGAAAGCATGTGGTTAAACATAAGTGATCTAGCTGTGAATTAATGGCATTAGGTATTCTTTATTTAGTCCCCACATGAACAATGAAGTGTAAAATAATGCTTTTCACATACTCTCCAACTCTTGACTTTTAAGATGGGTCCTCAGTAGTGATTATTATGCATATGAGTAATCCGCTTCAAATACGCTGATGTATGCAAGGAAAAAATCACCATATAGCTGCCATAAAAAGCAGAGAGAGAGCTATCTATGTGGTTATTGCACATACCCTAACTCTTTCTGGTCCCAAAAAGCATTACCTCTGAACTGTGGCCAGCGTAGGTACAAGCCACATAGTAAAAGCCTAGATGTGCAATTCCGATGGCGTGTACCAACATGTCACCCACAGCAATGACGAAAAGCTACTGGGAAAGCTTTTCTCAGCCAAGGGCCGGTTTCCATCTGTATTTAGGAATGGTGACACACAAACCTACAGCATTCTGCCACAAAAGTTAGCAGTATATATTGTCACATCTGCTCAGTACATTTCATAATGAAAAATAGAATGAAAATTTTTTGGCAAAATTGTAATATAAGGAAAGGGATATGCATGTAAAATAGGATAATTAAATGTCTTTGTTTCTAAGTAGTTCCTGTAAAAGTGACTTGTATTTCTGAATTTATGAGCAGATTTTACAGATATTTACAGGGAAATTTATACTCCTTTAGATGATATTAATTTACCTTGCTCAAATAAAATTACTAATGAGGGAATACAAAATACATAAGGACAAGTTGTGATGTGTTCTTTATTCCTAAAAGCTGAATCACATTTTGATGAGAATTGTTTGTCTACACCAGCGAAGGGTTTATGTGAGACAAAGAATAAGAAAGCTTCCTGACACAAAAGTGGAGTGTCCCCACTCTTGGAACTAGCCAGTTCATATAAAGAATGTTCCCATTAACAGGAGTCTATCTCGAAGAGATGGGGCAGGAGGGGGCTTTTCTTGGCATGACTGGGGCAGAGCGGAACTCATGGCTTATGAAAACAGATCATTGGCAGTCCCAAGATGCTTTGCTTAAAGTCAGATTTCTTTCTTCATAGTCTCTTGAAAGATACCAATTACTTCATGAGTTTGTCCTTTTTAAACTGTCTTTCTTAATAAGGTAAATTGATAATACCTAATATTTATTGAGTGTTTACCATGTACTAAGGGGTATACTCTGGTTTCTCTTCAGATCGTTTAAATCTTTCACCTTTTACTATGTGCTAAGGGACAATGCAGAAATCTCTGTGTATATTATCTTATTTGATCATCACAACACCCTTATCGGGTAGAAGCTATCAGAATCACCGTTGAGGGAACCCAGGCTAAAAAAGGTTGCATAACTTTTCTGTGGATGCACAGCTAGCAAGTAACAGAACCAGAACCCAAACCCATACTCTTAAGCGCTAGACTGTGCTACCTCCTAAATTACTTTTTGTTTTTGTGTGTATGTGTATAGTGGAATAGGTGAAAATTATTCTTTTCTGTGATAAAGAAAAATTAATATCTATGTACCTGTCACAAAAGATTGAATTGTCATAGAAACAAATACACTAATAATGACATCAGTGATGTATAAATAATAGATCACTTTTTTATTTGGAAAAATTTGCATTATAGCTGATAACAGGATCCATAGTTTGCCAAAATAAAAATAACAAAAAAAAAAACAATTGCAACAACAAAAAACAGTTTGAGGAAAATCAATTTATACTGTAAAGGATTTAAGAAAGTTGTAAACTGTTTATTGAAAACTCTACACACCTCCCTCTAAAATTGATCTCCAGTTTTTTGTCAGCTGAAATGAGTGTGTACAGACATTGACCACTGAAAAAGACTCATAGGAAGTGGGTAGAGGACTTGTGTAACTAGAATCAGCTCATGAAAAAGCCTCATGGGGCCAGCCCCGTCACCTAGTGGTTAGCTTCAGCATGCTCCGTTTCGACAACCCAGGTTCCGATCCCAGGCATGGACCTACACCACTCATCAGCCATGCTGTGGCAGCGACCCACATATAAAATAGAGAGAGCTAGGCACAGATGTTAGCTCAGGGTGAGTCTTCCTCAGCAAAAAAAAAAAGAGGAAGATTGGCAATAGATGTTAGCTCAGGGCTAATCTTCTTCAGCAAAGAAGAAAGAAAAAGGCCTCAGAAAAGTTTAGGACCAAAAATACAAGTGGTAAACATCTGTGCACTCTCTCTCTTGCCCGGAAATGAAGAAAAATTACTCTCTCTATAAATCATCTTTGAAAAGAGCTGTTTATCTACGAGTTTCCCAAAATAAATTACTGTTTATCTTAGATAAGTTAAAAAGACTGTTCAACTTTATTGTTTTTCCTGATATCATCAAGAAAACTGACAAGAGGAAGACCTGGTATATGTTACATACTTATGGATGTCTTAGTCTATAAATTTTTCATAAATATTAAATTTTATGAATAGGCAAAAGTAGTGATGGTAGGCAAGAAATTATCCTTATTGATATTGACCAGATCTGTAGATCATTTTTATGGTTTCCTGCTATTTGACTTGCTAGTACTTTAATAATTATTATAACCAAGTTCATTGTATCAAATGTTAACAATCTGAATATTCATTTAGTGTAAAAAAATTTGTGTTATGATTTTTAGTTGCTAGTATTGAGAGCTGTCTCTGGATGGTTTAATTCCCAAATCAGGGTACTAAAATATGCCTGATTTTTTTTAAATCTAGGAAATCCTAAAAAAAAAGGTGGTTTTGCTTATGTCATTCAATGAACTCCAACAAGGAGTGAAAAATCTAAAGGAGACGTGTTACTACATGTTTATGTTCATGCCGTGTGCAAAGACTACCACCAAACTCATGGACCACACGCCAAACAATGGCGTCTCTTTGCACAGGCTGTGCACGTGCCAGCGTCAGCGAGCGTGCTGTCTGCATTCTCAGTGCTCCACTGTTACTCCCATATGTACATGGAGTCTATAGTAAGGCATGGAATTCCAAGCTGAAGGAAAACACCAAATATTATTCCAGCCGTTGTCTCTACAAAGCTCTGCAGCTTATAATGGCACTTTTTCAGCAGTGCTGACTTTGTAAACTTTGGTTTATCTCAAAGCACCTTTTCCATAGAATCTAGACTTTTCTGAGCTGACTTAAATCAGGAAAAATATTATTTCACTCTTTTGGAATGTCCTGGTATAAATAGTGTTCCAAACTGAAGGATGGCGTTTTGCTTGGTAGGTGCATGCAAGAAGCAATGTATTTGTACAGATAACTTTTTTCACCAAATTTCCTATATATAAAAGGAATAAAATATGCAAGCTTTCAGAAACAATTTATTTGGAGTAGGTTTTCAAGACTGTGTTGCCAATTTTAAGGCAACCAAAACTCTTTCAAGCTCATGTGCACGCATGTGCGTACACACACACACACACACACACTGTTTTTTTTTACTGGTACGACCTCACTTACTAGTTGTTAAAATTCAAATTAATTGCCTCTCCTAAATAGGATAAAATATTTTAGATGTTTTATCCTAATCTTAGAATGAGAATTCTTTAGTGAGGGAGAGCATATTTTAAGAGGCTCGAGTAAATTGTTTTATGGTGTTTAAAATTATGTCACTGTCGTAATCCTTTACAATGGGATAATCAGTAATAAAACAGTGCAGCGTGAACCAATTAAGGAGCATCAAATCAATGGGTATGCAGCCTACACACTGATTTACACCGTTGCTGATTGGAATAAATGGGTTTAATATGTACTTATTTGCAGACTGTCGCTTTTTTGTCATCCTGCAGGAACTGGTACATGAATAATCTAGGAATGACACCTACTTACAAGTTTAATGAGAGACTAATGCGAATCATTTTTTAAGTCTGTGTTATAAAGTATTATGAAACACAATGCTAAATAAAACTTTGTCCTCGGCTCCAAGGACTTTGCAATAATCGCCACAGTGAAGAATGTACTCATCTTGATTGAGTTATCCTCCTTGGAAGATGGGCCCCTAAGATTTTATTGTAGTTAAACTGGGAAATATTTCCAGCCTTCTGGATTCTGTGTTGTTTGCTGATGTGTAAGCTATACTCAGGAGTCAATTCAGTAGCCCAGTGAAAATCCTGTACTATTTGATATGCTCCAAGCAAACACTTTGTGACCACAGAAACAATGTGAATAGTTCATAACTAAACACGTCAGCAACTATGTATTCACAGTCAAACTGTTTGTATTTTTCCTTTGTGAGCTGCCTGATGTAGATATAACCAACTTGGTTTGCCTTTGTTTCTTCTCTGTGTTTTTAAGAATCAGTTTGACAGTAAAAAGAAAGCAAGTTTGGAATTAATACTGTTCCATATAGACCTCCAAATATCCCAGTTCCTCCCCAAAGCAGGCTCATGTATTCCTTTGACCTCTTTTTTAAATGAGCAGCCTTCTTTGAAACTACTGCTCAGCAGATCTTTCTTGTACAGAATATATATGTCAGCTGAACTGCCTTTGTTCTTTGATTTTTCGAATCTACCTGTTTTAATTTTTCCTGGTTTTATTCCTCAGTTTTAATATCTTGCCAATTGGCTTTCCAAACTCTGGATTTTTAGAACAGGTTACAGCAGTTCTTATCATAAAGCTTTCTTTAGTCTACTTAAGGTACTCTTATTTATGAGGCTGTGTCAACAGATTAATATTTCAAGTTAATTTGAATTTTAATCTTACTTCCTGGTTTCTCTTTAATGTCAATGTTGAATTAAAGATTTCCACATTTTTTTCATCTGATTTTTTCGTTCGGATAAATTCATTGACCAATCCCAAAACAGATGACGTTTCTAATCTACCTTACACAGGCACACAATTCTGGTTCTTCTGAGTTGTAAATACAGCTTATTTATTAAGTGTATGGACTTTGGCCTCAGACTACCTGGTTGGAATTTTGGCTTTGCCACTTGTTAGCATTTTGACCTTGAGGAAATTCTTTAATTTTCTGTGTCTCAGTTTCTTCATTTGTGAAAGGGAAATGGAAAATTCGTGAAAGGGAAGATAAAAGTACCTATTACCCCACGGGGTGGTGAAAATTAAATCACCTAATTCATGTGAAATGCTTAGCATAGTTGTCAGCACATAGTACCAGTCAGTAAACGGTAGTTATTGTTAATACTGCTGTGTATAGTTAGGACAGATGGATTAGGCAAGAGGAGATGGACAGATGGATGAAGGAGAGGGAAAGGATGTTGTCAATGAGGTATTGCTCTCATATGCTTCTTACTCAGAAGGTAGCCTCTGTATTATTAACAGCGTTTATTCGAAAACTGCAAACACATATAGGACATACTAGGACCACGATAGTAAGCTACATTTAATCATTTTATTCAGCAGATATTAAGAATCCCTTATGAGCTGGGTAATTGGAAAACAGTGATTAGCATAGCCATGGGCCTTACGTTTCTAATGGGGGACATTTACACATAAGTCACGTGTCTATGTATCTTTAAAGCCTTGTATTTTCGTGGAATCTCTTGACTGAAATGAATTGATCACAGCTAGTTCTTGATTCTTCTCTTCTCCTTTTACATTTTCCCTGGTGTTCGTACTCCTAGACTTCATCCGTGAGAAGGATTCGGGCAGAGAAAAGAATCAGATGACTAGAGGAAATGGCGGGAGGAGGGCTGCCCGTAATTTTGGTAGATGAGCCGATGAGGCAACAACATGTAGGTTGAATGTCCAAAAAGATGCTATTTGTCCCCACTCTCCATGTTAGGAATTAAAAATGGTGCAACAAGGCTGTAAATGAGCAAACTCCCTCCTAAGGGGCCTTAGAATCAAGGCCCATGACTAAGGGGTACAGACAAGAGCAAATCATTGTGGGTCCCCCTCCACCCACCTTCCCGAAAACACAAAGGGGGAAATATGCTAAACAGGGGCCTTGAAAAGAAAAAGAATTCTTTTTAAACAGAAGCACCAAGAGGGCAGTGTGTGAAAGGGATCTAGCACTAGTCATTTGCTTTGGTGATACTGAGGCTTGTGGGCTAATCGTGTAATACGAATATTTTTGATGAGCCAAACCTTCCTCCCACATCTACAGTTTCACTGAGTCTTTGCCCACCAGTAGCAGCAAGTAGACCAAGGACCTCCCACGCAGGGGCTTGAACCCAAGCAGTCAGTTTCATTTTCAGGGATGACTGTGTATCTGAATGTGTTTGAAACAGAGACAATTAAGGCCAAGAATTAGCCCTAGCATTTAAAAGGCACTCACCTGCAGTCTGCCATTTATGGTAGATCCACCTGGCACTTTCCCAAGGAAGCCAAGTAGACGACATCTCAAAAATGGTGGCACTACACTGTGGCTTTTGGGAAAGAAGTGTCTGCCTAAATTCACGTTAGGTCAGGAATGACTGCATAGTATTTTCTGATATCCTCTCATCAGTTTCTTCTACTGGGAAAAAAAAAAATTTGTCGTTGTTGTTTCTAAATCTCCAAGAAGAGCCACCAGGACATAGTGGATATGAGCAAACTCTGGAGCCAGACAGCCTGTGACGTTGCACAGATTGCCCCTCTTGTCAGTTTCTTCATCGTATTTACCGTATCAACTGTATTTATATTATCGGGTTGTGGTGAACATTAAATGAGAGAATAACGTAAAACGCTTAGAGCAGTAAGTCTTATTATTATCCTCAGGAAGCAAGGATGGGATCACGGTACTTCATGTGTGTCCCCTGGGTCATTCTAAACCTGGTCTCAGCCAGGAGAAAGAGACCTGAGCCAGAGCTAGAAATTTGGGAATCGTTAATACGTCAGCCAGGTGTTCATAGTCTGCAAATTCTAGAACCAGAGCTCATGGAAGAGCTGAAATCAAAGGGAGCCTTTTGTGTTTGTGAACATGGGTGCATTTTTTCTGGGGGGAGAATCCATAACTCTCAACAGTTTTCTCAGAGATCTGAGACCCCAAAAAGATTAAGAACCACTGTCTTACAGGAAATACGGTAATACCTCCTATGTCCCACATGGGTCTTCTTAGAAGATAAATAATTGAAACTCCAGGGAGAGTGTTTTGTGAATACAACATTTCACTGGAGAATAGTTTTATAAAGGGCTCCATTTTATATGTCTAGGACTCATTTTTATAAGAATTTTCTTCTATAAAACAAATTTAAAACTTAGTAGATCTAATAGGAATGACTTTCCTTTAGTGTCACAGCATACTCGTTAGTTTTCCAAGTGATTTTTTTGCAACTTAATGTGCATTTCAGCAATTGTTAGGTATATTAATTTTTAAATGTTCTGTATTATTTTTACGATTATTGTTCCTAATAACTTCTTACAACATGCCTGCATTTTTCTGATTATTTCCTGTAGTAGCTTATATAATGATATTTTCTTTGTTGCAATTATTATTTTTAATAATTATTTGAACCTCATATATCAACATCTTCTTTTAGCTTCTTCATTATTTAGAACTAGGCTTTTGTGGTATGGTCAAAAATTTTACTCTTCGGGGCCAAAATATAGGTGCTGATTTTTCCCCCTTTCTCTCTTACTTTTAAGTTATCAGCTAATAGTTATTCCCTGTGATATAAATGCAAATGACAGATCTTGGTATCTTTTTCTCAGTGCAGATATTTTTCTTCTGGTTGGTTTTAACTCTTTGCAAAATTTGCATTAAATATCTTTAATATTTAGAGTGTTATATAAATTTTGACCTGCAGTCTATTTTAAATGTATTTTCTAATTTCAGCTCTACCTTTGGTGTTCTCTTGACCCAATGACAAACCTACGTTTACCTGTAATCAGTCCACTTTTTTGCATAATTGATTCTGTTTGCTAAAGTAATGGGATTGGCTGGCTTAGAAATAATTTATTCCCCCGTTAAAACTACTAATCTAGATTAGAATTAATTACATTTCTTATTTTGGTTGTGTCAACTGTAGTGGACCTGATGTAAAAGCAAAAGGCTTGCTCTCCAAATATGATTGATTTTGTTATTATGTTGTTAATTTTTATAAATTAAGAATTCCCTCAGAAATACTACCCTATCTGAATCAGAAACTCTAGAATTTCTAATGATTTTTTTTTATGTTCAAATCATCCATCCAGCTATTATGGTGCTCTACTAGATTATGTAATGCTTAGAAGGAGTTATTAAGAAATTATATGAATGATGCTGTACTATAATACATTTTTATTTTAGTGCTTGAAAATAGATTTGTTTTTATTAAATTGTAATTTCAGAGTAGTGCCTAATACTGTTTCTTCTTCACCTTAATTTCCCCTGCAATGTATTGTCAATTAGCTATAAACATGCTTACTTTTGAATGCAATTCAGAAGCCTCTAATGGAATCCTGTGGCAAAGGGACGAGTCCTTTTATATCCGAGGTACAGACGTGTCAAAGCCATTTCTGGTTTTGTTTATGCCCATGACAGGGCACCAGACCTGAGTGGCTCAACTGAAAGTTGGGTTTAAATCATTCTGTTAAGAATCCTGCTACCACTAGCATATGTCAGTAATGAAAAATAATCAACATAAGCATCTTTGAAAAGCAATTTTAGATCATTAAATATGTATGAATTTTGAGAAAGCGAGAAGATTTGAGGCTTATTAAGAATATATTAGGTTTCCACATTGAGTGAAGGGAGAGACATTTTTATGTCTCTGTTCAAGAAGAAAGGTGGGAGCCCGGCCCCGTGGCCGAGTGGTTAAGGGTTCCATGCTCTGCTTCAGCAGCCCAGGTTCACAGGTTCGGATCCTGGGCGTGGACCTACTCCACTCACCAGCTGTGCTGTGGAGGTGTCCCACATACAAAAAAATGGAGGAAGATTGGCATGGATGTTAGCTCAGGGCTAATCTTCCTCAAGCAAAAACAAAAGGAGGGGAGACTGGCAAAAGATGTTAGCTCAGAGCGAATCTTCCTCACCAAAAAAAAAGAAGAAGAAGAAAGTTGTAGCCTCGTTGTGATGTCATGAAAGGTTAAATGGACAGGCACAGTCAAAGACTTCAGTCTTAGTCCTGGCTGTTCCTACAAATCTGTTGTGAGAAACAGAGCCGACTCCAGTGTGAATCCTGAGAAGAAACAAGACCTTAGAACAGTTCATATTTCCTAATGGACTGCATATGGGCTATGTCATTGTCCATCTGATGTGTAGTCAAGGTTACTGGGCAATCATTTTCTACAGAACTCACACATGCCTTTTTCATAATATAATAAATTTGCTCAAGGATTCTCAATTTCTTTCTTTCTTTTTTTCTTATTTATTAACCATTAAAGTTTGGTCATTTGTAAATATACAAGTAACTCAAGAGAGAAGGTGAATGAAGCAAGATTTCTGTGGGTTTAGCTCTCAGGTTGAAGAAAGACAGCATCAAAACATACAGAAATGGTTCCTCGGGGGCTCCCGTGTCGTCATTTTTGCCCTTCCACTGTGTGACTAGGGTTGTTACACAACCCTAGTTGTATAACAAAACTACTTTGTTAAAAGCAAACTAAAAAATTAGAATTCTTTTTCTCACCCCCCCCAAAAAGAGTTTATTTGTAGATCTCATAGTTGTAAATTTCCAAATTTCTTTAGTAATAAAGAATTGATTCCATTTGTTCTGCTTAGCTATTAAAAATGTAACCTTAAGAAGCATCAGAGTGGATGCATTTCACATAGTCTTTGAAAGGTAGCGTTAGTTTGCCTGCATACTTTTCTTGAAAATGCTGAATATTTCCTGCAATCCTGACTCCATTTGCTAAGACGTGAATATGTTGCGTTTTTAGAAGATATGAAGTGCATCTCTGTCGTGTGATGTGAATCTTATGTCAGCTGCAGCGACTTGATTTGCATGTAAATTCTGAAAATTTCCTTGTCCCATGTGACACTTCTGAAATGTCTGTCTGTTCTTTTCTCCTTTTTAATTTCTCAAGCTCACTATTTGGATAAGATAGTTAAAGGTACTGTATCCTTGCTCTTTGTTGACATATCTACATATATATCTATATATAATCGTGTGTCAGATCACACTAGGTATGAAAATAGACTGTTTTTCATGCATACTTTTGTAAATTATCAATCAGGCTTACGTTACGTGAAATCCCTTGGATTTAAAGTACAGAGACTTACATGTCTGTGTCTCATTTTTATAATTTTGGGTTATCACAGATTTCATTCCTATGTAAAAGCATTAGTTTTCACTGGAACCAAAAACTGAAGATAACAGTACCTTTGCTGTTTTTTGTTTACAGTGTTTTTTTGGTTTTGTTTTTTCTTTTTTGCTTTAAGATCTTCATTGTTGGCAATTCAGCGAATGAGCTTTAAATTCTAAATTAAAGTATCGCAAATGTTCTCTCTCTTATCACAGAATAAGAAATTGTCAATCTAAAGATGATTCTGGTTACATATGTTGAGAGAAATCTCATTCACCCTTAAATGGAAACGTCTTTGGCTTTTTCTGAATGTTTCAAAATATATGCGATATTCTAACTTGTTGTTTTCTGAGAAACTACAAAATATTGTGCCTTCTCTAAAACAGAGATGATAACACTGCTCAGCAGAAAACAGCAGATTCTCATATCTTCAGTTGTGGTTGAAATAGGTGGAAAATATTTTTTCAGAAGAGAAAATTCCCTTTCCCGTTCTCCTCAAATTACCTATTTTCTATTCCTTGTTTGTGCTTTTCATTAGAATATGAAAATATTCATGGCAATATCCAGGCTTTCATATAATAATTCTGTGTGCACGCAGTCAACTGCTGCACCTCTTTGTCAGTGGGGCAATTAAATCTTTCTTTTTTGTTCAAAACAAAACAAAACAAAAGCATCCATAAGGAAAATTTACCTTTTGTGTACTGAATAATCCATAACTACAGACGGTAATTGTCTGAAAGAAAGGAAGCAGCAAAATTAATCTCATGTTGACCTGATGGTATCCATAAGTATGATTTCATTCTAACCTGCCACAAGAGACTGTCAAAATCTTCTTCCTTCTGCTAACTCTAATCTTAAGAGACACAGTGTCTCTTTGAGATATTTCATTTCAAGTTCTGCAGTGGAGGAGGGGAAGCCAATATATGAATAATTCTTTTAATACAGACTTAGGCATCTTGAAACAGATTTTTCCCTTAAATTTTGTCACTGAAACAAGAATAGCATTCTAATTATAGGAAGCTGTATAACAAACCCCAATTGCTATAGCGAGTATTTTTACTAATATATAGTCTATTCCAAATTATAAATAATTCCATCCAAAGAGATCTGATTAATTATTCTAGCAACTTTAGAGCATTTATATCTTCGTTTCTGTCGGTGTCATATCACACTCATAGACAAGAACACCAAAATCTACCGAAGTGTCATCCTCATAATCAATCAGATCATGTTGGCTGCATGCCAGATATCATCAGTAGAAAGTGGCAAAAATTGTTTTTTTTTTTTTTAAATGTCATGTTAGACTGAAACAATTACAGATTTTGGATATATTAAATTATTTTAATTGTTTCCCAAATTTTCCCTCCTTGCCCATAAAAGCAGACAAGATAGGATATAAAGGTAACAGCATAAAAGCCTTAGGGAGATTGTCACAAAATATCACCCTTTGCTCTGTCTTGAAGCACGTCACTACCGTGTTTTTGTTCAGTCTATCAATGTTTTATTGTGGTCCTTATGGTATTTCATTTTGTCCGTCCTGAGTAATCAAATACGCACAGCTATTACATTTAGTTGGAAATCCTGTCGGTCCTGTCCCATCCGTATGCAGCCTGAATCCTGATGTTTGTTAGAATAGATGCTGAGCTGCTTCTCTATTTCCTGGGCTTTGCTTATTCTGTGAAAAGGAATGTCCTCTTGGCATAAAGTATAGTCATTAATACTGGCCTATACTTTGTGCAGTTATTTAATGCACTGTAATTTCACATGAATATACGGCAACTCTGAGGCCAGATAAAATTAACGTTCTCTTTTTTTTTTTTTTTTTAAAGATTTTATTTTTTCCTTTTTCTCCCCAAAGCCCCCCGGTACATAGTTGTGTATTCTTCGTTGTGGGTTCTTCTAGTTGTGGCATATGGGACGCTGCCTCAGCGTGGTTTGATGAGCAGTGCCATGTCCGCGCCCAGGATTCGAACCAACGAAACACTGGGCCGCCTGCAGCGGAGCGCGCGAACTTAACCACTCAGTCACGGGGCCAGCCCCCTAACGTTCTCTTTTTAACATCATTCATAGCCTCGTACCCACTTTCATCCTTTTCAATCTAGAGGGAATTTTTTAAAGCAACAAGGTGATCTAAGAAGGCATGTCCTAATGAGTGACCAGTAGTATTTACAACAGATTAAAAATCTCTACTAGGGATTCTGAAATTATCTTGTTGAGCTGCTTTTTCACACCATCCAATCAACCCTTGTTGCTTTGCTAAAGAAAAAAAATTTAAGTTAATTTTGTCTGGCCTGCAGCTACTTAGTGGATCGTTGCATATATTTCTGTCCTGCACAGGTAAGTGGTGTCTCAAGGGTCAGGCCAATCAAAGATGCCACTTAGAGAAGAACTAGATTTCTTAGATTATGTTGCTGTTCCTATCCATGTGCAATTACAGTATTTGTGCTGTTGATAAAGGCCTCTTCCCACTAAGTGTCCCTTATCTGTTTATTTTAGGTGCAAAAACTTTTGATAGTCAAATCACTTGTGTTTTCCTTCTTTGTCTCTTTTGACAGAGGGTTGCCCTGGTCTGTGCAACAGCAATGGAAGATGCACGCTGGACCAAAACGGCTGGCATTGTGTTTGCCAGCCCGGGTGGAGAGGAGCAGGGTGCGATGTCGCCATGGAGACCCTCTGCACAGACAGCAAGGACAATGAAGGAGGTAGGAAACGCTGAGCGTGAAAACAACTGTGTGCCAGAGCACAGGCTGATAAGTTACACTGAGGACAGAGTTATCCGTTGCCACACAAAATCTGATCCCCATAGATTAGATTGATTGAAAAATGTATGAGTGCCGACAGAGTGATTTTGCTCCCTATTTTCTCTGAAACAAATGCAAGATTATTATCGTTCAGGGAGAAGGCACAGTAACCAAGCTAATTTATAACGTACATTGTTCTCCATTCCTTTTCCTCACCTCCAGGTGACAGTTCTTCACACAACGGGGAGAATCTTAGGGCCTGTGAATGGGGAGCTCTAAAGCAGTATTTTAATAAGTAAACATTCCAAAAGATTCCAGGCGTTTTCCAAGCTCTTCTGTTGAAAGGCATGGATGGAAAAAATAAGAGTAACAGAAAATAGTCCCCTTGAAGGTGTACTTCCAGTATCTTTTTATTCTTAACTTTACCCCTGTTAAAAAGATTGTAATAGTCCACCCAACGTAAGTCCTTGGTTAAGAAATAATTATTTTCCCCATTGTTCACAGCCTCCATGCTACTCAATTTCACTTTCAGAGAATAGAGAGCTCCTGATTACTTCTCCAGTGGTGAAATAGCTGCCCCCTATAGCTGTTTGATTTTGTCCTACCTTAAGGACTGAGTTTTTAGAAAGGATTTTGTTCCCATCTGGGCCTCTGTGGTCACCTGCTCTGTGGGTTAGGATGTGTTTCCCTACCCACTCCTTCATTCCACCTGCTCTCGTGGGAACATCCACACAGCAGTACGGGGGGCTTACGAGTGCAGATTTTGGGGTCAGACAGATCTTCACTCCACTCCGTAGTATGTGTGTGACCTTACACAAGATTCCGATGTCCTTAAACTTCAATGGTTTCATCTATAAAATAGGAATAAAAGCATTTTTGAAAGGATTAAGTGAGAGAATGTGTAAAGTACTCAGCGTATTGCCAGACACATAGTATGTTCTAAGTGCCAGCTATTATTATCCAGTTTTCCTTCTTTTGCTTTCAAAAGTGCTCATCTTGACTCGTTGAAATCATAGAAGGTTGTTGGAGAAAATTGAACAGCCTTTTCTTTTCTACGTAGAGGAGACCCAACTACTGTTCTTTAGGAAGCAGAGTGAAGAGGACTAACCCCTGCTGTCCCCTATCACCCCCAACACACATGCACACACACATGCATGCATACGCACACACGATGCACATGTGCATGCACATGCACACATGCTGGCCTGGGCCTAGTCATTCTCAGGCCAGCTGTTATTTGTGTCTCATCTTCCTGACAAGGAGCTGTCATTCTCCCCTTTGGTTTCTAGCAGACTGTTCAGTGTTTTCTCTATCTTCTTTCAACCTGGACTATCAAGAAACTTGAGCCACAAATTCTGAGCTAAGGCCTGTTTTTCTTTCTGCTCCTGATAGATTTAGGTGGTCCTTAGCCCTTGAAGCTTTTCCTGCCTAATAATACCTTGTTGCCCCTGACTCCTCTTAACTATGCACTTTGTAGAAATGGCAGCATTAATCCTCTCTGAAACACAGCCCAGATGGCAACTTTCCTCATTACTTTCTCCCAAGAAGCCCCGACCCCATTGTTCTCTATTGCCCAGGGAGGGAGGAGAGCATCTCTTCCTCCTCCATCATCTGTTGCAGATTTCATCTACTAAGAGGAGATTACATCGAGGAGGTTACAGACTCTCTCCGAGGGAAGCAAACTGCAGAGTAATTTAGGGGCTAATCAACTCTTTAGTATTGTTATCAGCTGAGGAGGTTTTTCCCTTTCCTCAAAATTTATCAGCTGCGAATTGGCCTCGTTCCCCTTTTGTTTATTCTTATTAGCATGAAGCTCTGCTATCTCTAGGCTTCCCTCTCCAAGGGGAAATCTGAGCTGATGGAAGACCTCCTGTGGATTCTCTGCTTATCTCGTATAATTTGTATTCCTGTCTCTAACCTAATTTTGTTGATCTTCTAAGAAGGAATGTCAGTGCCAGCTTTATTGTACCCTGAGAGTGTAACCTGGTTGCCTTATAGCCTAAGGTTATAACCCTAAGCTGAGGGTTCTTTGAACTCAGGTATGGCTCTGTGTATAGAAACAACGTTTTCCACACCAAACCGCAAATCAAGACACCTAATTTGGCAATCAAGGATATCATTATTATATGAGGACAGTAGAACAGAGTGTTTAACATAAGGACAGGACCTGAAATTCTATGACATATGGTAACTATACCATTATAGATCATTGTCTAAACTAAATTTGGTATCAGAATGGTGAATTAGACAGAAAGTAGCTAAATAATTTGACTTAATATGTTAAACAAATAAGGAAGAAGAGAGGGTAAAGAAGTTGATATGGCCCTATTCAGAAATTAAACACGTCATGTAAATAGCCACTGGTCTAGTCTGAGCAACTTTGTAGAATACAATCTTCGTACAAAAAAAAGAAAGAACAAAAGAAGTTGCTTGCTATTCCCCAAACTGAAAAAGAGGTATTAAGAAATTTTAGAAAGGACGGCTGCATATGGGGAAATGGTTAAATATTTTTTTCTTAGACCAAACATCATCTTTCCACTCTAAAACATACTTTTCTTTACCAAATCCAGTTTGCCCCATCTCCACTGCCGAAGCCTAAAGATTCTCAAAATGTGGATCTCACTAAATTGCCTATGGAGTCCCACGTCCCATTTATGTCTCTGAAATGCTTCAGGAAAAGCAGCCTTAGAAGGGAATTCTTTATGAGAAATAGGAGGAATGGACTATCAATAAAATAAGTTGGAGGAACTTATCTTTAGCCTCTCTCTTTATACTACACAGTCATAAGAAGTAAAACTCCTGTTCAATTGGACCCTATTGGGCCTTAAGTCTCAAACAGCTGTCATATATACAGGGTCTCTTTAGCTTTTCAGAACTAATGGCAATCTTTTACCCACAGTAAAGGCCCTGACAAAGATCCCCACTCTGTAGAATCAACAAGATGCCTCCCTCACCTGCTTCTGAAATCTAGCTCCGGATGTCCAACAGAGGCTGGTGGAGCAGATCCCGGGGACAAAAGCAGACGATGGAATAGTAGATTTTTAAATCACACAGTGGAAGTCAGAAACAGATGGTCACTGGACCAGATAATTGTGGATAACATCTCCAAACAGGGGAGACATTTTGGGGGTCACCACAAGATAGCCTGTTCTAGTTGAGAGAGCTTTCAGAGCAAACGACCAACAGTACATGCCTGGATTTGGCTTATAAATAGTTCTGCTTCAACTCCATCTTCACCTGCCAAGTCAACCTCCCTCTAAATTGAGCCATTTCTTGTTCATTTCCCAGAACTCACTCTGCTGGTGAAGTTGCTGAGATCAGAGAAAAGGCAGGTGAAGAGATGGAACCGCTCACTATTAAATGCCGTGTGATCTGGAGAGAGGTTTAAGACAGTTACCCCATGCTGCCACAGTTTTTAGTTCCTTGGGTACCTCTTTTCAGTCAGCCATCTGAATTTTCTGTCTCACGGCCCACTCTACCCCAGACTTTCACCTCCCCTCAACAAGAAAACCCTTTCTCTTCTTCAAGGTTCTATTCATTATTCTCATCAGGAAAGTCTCTTTGGATGCACATGATAGAAACTCCACTCAAATGGTCTTAAGCTTTAAAAAAGAAAAATTACTAGCTTATGTAACTGAAAAATTCAGAGCTAGCTGCACCTAGGTATTCAAACAATGATAACAGAAATCTTGGTTGATTCGTCAACTCTGCTTTATTCTGTGTTGGCACCCTTCTCTGACTATCTATTCCCCAAAATGACCACCACCAGCTCTATGTTTACAACCCACTAGCATAACCACCCCGGTACAAGGAGGACAGCTTTTCCAAGGTTACATGAGGCGGGGGCCTGGACCTGAGCCCAACCCTCATTGGTCTGAATTGGATCTCCTCTACGCAAAGGAAAATTGAAGTTCTAACACCAGAAGAAAGTAATATGAATGCTGGGCAGGCAGAAAAACAGATTCTACTATAGGAATATTAATAGCTTTCCATAGCATTTAGCTTCGGACAATATATTCCAATAACTATTTCATATGGCTAATAGACTTCTATTATTTTCAGAAGGAATTTTCTATTCTCTACCTCCCCCCTTCCCTCAAAATTACAGCCTTCTCCTTTGAGAACAAGAAAGCCAATTCTGAACCCCTGACATGCTTTCCAGACCCCAGATTGGCAAGGCACCCATCCAGTTCTCCCTGTATACTTTTATAGCGTCGTTGCTTTTACCTAGGGCACCCACTAGGAATCTCATTCAATAGGGGGCTCTTGACTTTCAATAGCTCCCCATATGGAGGTTCCACTATGCAAGCATCAAAGTGCAACAGCTTGCCAGACACAATTCTATCTTTATAGAAACTCAAGATACTTACTTACAAGATGATTTCTACAAAATGCATTATCTCGGGTAGTTGTTATGATATTCCCAGCTTTCTCCTCATTAGGGAGTTCTAGTCAAAGTTCCTTTTGACGTATTGTTTCCCCGTCTGGTTCTCCATTGGGTGGCTCCCCTGTGGGTACCTGAGGCCTGGGACTCAAGCCCTCTCTTGGAGATTGGATGGTGGAGGGGTCAAGAATGCCTTAAGCCTCATAATAAACTTTGTGCAAGAATGGTGGGATGCCAAAATATAAGTCCTGTCGAGAATGAGACATCTTCCTTGTAAGTAGACAGAGTTATTCTTTGTCCTATAGGATTGTTACTTCAGAGGGTATGTCAGGAAGACGTACCTATAAGAGGCTTTTTAAAAAGTCTTTGGAGGCTGATGCTGGTAGAGAAGAAAGCACAATTCAACTGAGGTTGTTCAGAAATCAGAAAGCTAGAAACAATAATAAGAAAGAGAGACAGAGAGAAAGGAAGGAAGAAAAAGAATACAAATGAAGGGTAGTAGTGTTCTAGGAGTAAAGAAGAGGAGAGGAAAAATGAATGAAATTTTTGTAAGTATCAGAATGTGTCTGATGAATGGATAGAGATGGTCTGAGTTTGGAGATTACTAAATGGAAAATAAGGAAATATTTGAAAATAGATTTTTAAAAAGTTCTAGCAGGAAGATGAGACTATTGTGTTATCCAAAAATATTAAAAAATAAAAATTAAATAAAATAGTAACATAACTGAGAAGAGAGGGGGAAAATGGTCAAAAAGCAAGAGAGAGGGAAAGGAAGAAAGAGAGAGAGAGAGAGAGAGAGAGGGAGAGAGAATAATAGGTCACAAATACTTTTCCCAAAAGAAGCCAGATATCAGAGAAAGAGGGGCACTCAGTCTCAGAGCATTAAAATATATTATCCTGGCACATGATGATTTGGGGGAAAATTATTGTTAGTTTGAAAGACCCTACTGGATCCTTCTTTGAGGACAGGTTGAGGTTAGTCTGAGCCCTTTTGCTATCCACAGAATTTTTAGAGCATAGTACATCCCATTCTAGGAAAGAGTACAGCTCATGCTCTCAGAAGCAAAGGACCCCAGTAGCTTCCCATTAGCACCCAAGAAACATAGGATTTTACTGCTATTTTTGAATGAGTTTTAAGAGGAAAATCAGAGCCCCATAGGCTGGAAGTAAAAGTCTCCCCTATATTTTACACTCATTAACATCAGCTGCCACCTCAAGCATCAGAATGTAGAAATGACATTGCACAGTACCTCTTTAAAAGCGAGGCTCCTTGTTACACAGATCTCCACGTTAAGAACCTCTGCATTCCTGGTGAGGGTTATTGTTAGTAGCCATGGTACATGGATATTACATTCTCCTTATCGAAACAGTGCGCCGCTGTCAACAACTTGGTGTGCATATTTCCACTCCTCCTTCAGGGAATTTATATGCACATTTATGTTTTTAAACTTCAATAGGATCAGTACTGTTCTAAATTTGCTTCTGCCCAAACGTATGTCTTAGAGATTTTTTCGTGCCAGTACATAAAACCTATCTCATTCTTTATAATAAAAACAAAGATGTGTTAATTAATTTTACCACGGCTACATTAATAATAATTTATTTGTTTCTTATTTTTTTGCTCTTAGTATAAAGACAAATCTGTAGTGAATCTGTGTGTCTGTGTGTGTGTGAGTATCTGCATATAAATCTTTGTGTAAATGAACAAATATTTCTTTTGGACAGATTTTTAGAAGTGAAATTGCTGGGTCATGGGTTATTTTAATTTTTAAATTTGATAGCTACTGCCCAATTGCCATGCCAAGTAGGGTTTACCACTATCCACTTTGTCATTATGAGAGTTTTTATTTCCACCACATTCGTAGTCTGTACATAATCATTGTACATTAAAAAAACTGTCCAACAAAATGAAAAATATGAATTTTGTCGGTTAGGTGAAAATGACTCCATTTTTATGGTTTTAATTTGCATTTCCCTAATTACTAGTTAGATTGATAATTTATATATGTTTCTTGACCATTTGTATTTCTTCTTTTGCTAATTGCTTATTTATTTCTCTTGCCTATTTTTTTCTGTTGAGTTGCTTGACTTTTCCTTTTTAACTTTTACGACTCCTTTCTTTATTCAACTTATTAATTCTTTGTTAGATGTGTTGCAGATGTTTTATCCTAAGTTTTCAGTTATCTTTTAACTTTGTTCGTGGTCTCTTTTGTCGTGCAGAAGTTTTCAATTGATATGAGGTAAATTTGTATAAGGTTTATCTTTTCATTCATGAATTCTGGGTTGTGTGTCTTCATAAATAAGTAAGACTCCCTTTGTAAGATTATGTATACTATGTTGTATATTTTCTTCTGATACTTTTTATAATTGTGTGGATTGCTTAATGTCCAGTTAATCAAGAACATTTTAAAATACCCATTGGACTAAAAAGAAACAAGAATTCAAGGATTAGCATGGTGTCTGAGGGAAGGAAAAGGTGATAGAAGAAAACGAGTGGCATCTCTAATGTGATTTTAAGACATCATTTTGACCTGTTTAGATCTTACAGTCCCTAGGAACTGAATTCATTCTTTCCTTCATTCAACAAATATCTTGTATGCTGACTTGGTGCCAAGCAGTATACTAGATGTCGGGGACACAGCAGTGAACTAGATTAGCCCTCAAGGAGCTTCCTGAGACCCTTGTCTGAGCTGATTGCTGAAGGAGTGGGGAGGGGTGGGGAGTAAGAGAGCAGCTTAGAGGTCTCCAGGCAGAGGGAATAATAATCATGAAACATTTTGTAAGCTGTGTGAAGGAGTCCTAACTACTCATAAGCCAGTGAAGACCAAGTAAAGGAAATATTTTAGAGAGGGAAGCGAAATAATCAAATCTGATTTCTGCAAAGAGGACTCTTAGGAAAGTGTAGTGAATGAATAGTTGGGACAAGACTGGAACTGGGAAACTAAGCAACTGTTGAGATCTTGTAAAGAGATGACCATGGTGGCCTGAGGTGAGTTTCAGTGAAATGGAAAGAAACAGACTGATTCAAGAGATATGTGGAGTGAAGAAAAGAAGGAACTGCTGATTGATTAGGTGCAGAGAGAAAGGAAGGGAGAAGAGGAGTCAAGGAGGACATTCAGGTTTCTACTTTGAGAAACTGGGTGGGTAGATGGTGGAACCATTCACTGAAATAGGAAATAGAGAAGAAATGGCATGTTTAGAGAACATTTTATGTGTCGTGTTTTAGATGTGTCAAGTTTTCAATGGCTGTATAATATCCAGGTGGAATAATCTAGAAGGTAGTTTGTGGATTTGGAGTTCAGGAGAATGATCAACCCAGAATCATTAGCATTGAAAGGATATGAATATACAGACTAAAGCCACCAAGAAAGCTCCAATATAGACAAACCAAGAGATACAGAAAACATGATCCCAATTCAGTAATAAACAAATGAATTTCATGCATATTACAGAATGAGGACTCAAAAGAGTAATGAAAGGTATAGCTGTACACTTTGAAAATTCTGAAGTCTGCAAATAAAATATCACATCAGAATTTCTAGCTCTACTTCTGACTTGGAATAAGGGAGAGGGGCTTCTAAATACTGTGGGGAAAGGCAGTGGACATTAATTATCTTTTGAGTAAAATAAAGGAAAATTCATTAAAAGGAAGTTCATGACTTTTTATTCAGTCAGTATTTTGAAAAACAAATTAAAATGTAGCCACTTAGAGGAAGAAAGTGCGAGTTTTGACAAGCACATCAAAGCCTGCATAGAGGATAACCTAGGAAAGACTTGGAATCAGAAGTTTTAATAATGTGGCAAAATGTCTTATTTAAATTTGCCAGAAAAAGTATCAAGAATGATTCAAAGAGGACAAGGAAATAAGGCAGCATAGAAACGTTGTACAATGGCAAACTATGATGCCTGGGCCAAAGCCTGTTTTGGTAAATAAAGTTTTGCTGGAACACAGTCACACCCATTCGTTTCCATCTTGTCTGTGGCTGCTTTCGCACTATAATGGCAGAGTTGAATAGGTGCAACAGAGACTATAAGGCCCCTGAAGCCTAAAATATTGATTAACTGGCCCTGTACAAAGTTAAGTTTGCCAACCACTGTTAAAGTCCAGTGAAAGCCTAAGGAAAGACAAGAACATGTTTAAAAATGAGACTCAGAGCAATGATATTAAGGATTGAGTGGATGGAAGCAGAAGCTATATTACCTACTTTACAGCAAAGTACCACTTACATTGCAAAGCCTAAATGAAGAAAGAAAGGCTCTTAACTGGTCATTGAAATTATTATTCAGTGGTTTTGAACATTTCTAATTTTCTTTAGATTTTTTTTATGGTTAATTCTATTAGAGATGGCTTCTACGCCAATATAAATTTAAGCCAACCTAATATTCCTGAGACTTAAATGGACTCTCGATGATTTTGAGAAGCTATTCCACGAAGACAACTTTACTACAGTATGCATTTGGGCAAGTGGGTAATCAGCTTAGTTGTACTGGATAGCCCTGGCTATATAAGTACAAACAAAGAATGAAAAATATTTTTTCAAGTTATAGGGAGCCAGGATTCATAACCATCCGTCACTTGCTTGGGCAAGTTACTGATAAACTCTGCAGAAAAATAACAGACAGTGTGTCCCTGCATCTTGACTGTTGAAAATGAGATTCTTTCTCTGATTGATGTTAGCAGAGAGACTTGTAAAAATGCATTTCCAACTGATTAGTTCAGAAGGTGTCAATCTCATGCAGTTTTATGACCTGCAGACTACATACCAGCTGTACGTTTGCTTTTTATAAACTAACAAAGATGAATGACTAAATTTGAGCCTTCCTCTTTGGCGACTGTACCACATATTGCCTAAAGGAAGACACTGTGGGAGTATTGTGGGGGAGGAGAAGAGGACAAGAAGCCTTTAACCTTTAATTTAGAAGATTAATGGAGATAAGATAGAATATTTGGAAGCACTTTCTCCATTAAGTAGTGTCTACTTATATCATAAAATACATATCATAAAATACATATTGAAGCTTTCTCATGAAGTCTCAACATACAATCATAAATTGTTATTGAAAGGATTTTATTTCTTTTAATTGTTTTTTTGAAGCCAGAAATGATATTGGGGCAATAGGTCAATTGTCTACAACTTTAAAAATCTGAGTCTTAATAACTGTGCTTCTATTTCTTTGAGAGAGATGGAGGAAAAATACAATGTATTGCATTATTATAATATATCCTCATGAAAAATAAGCCTGGAGCATAGTTTCATCTTTTTTCCGCTAGAAATATTGAGAAATATTTAGACATTTTCCATCTTCTTGGCCTTTTGGCTAAGAAAGTAATATCTTGATAAATTTATATGAAGTTTCAAAGCTCAGTTTCATTTGATTTTCCTAAAACATCATTTTAAATTTTTGTCAAATAAGTAAATATGCAGCTTCAAATAGTTAATAACTCATTTTTAAAAATGTAACAGGCATCTACATGAAAATGTAACTATAATCAGGAAACAATATGTAATAAGATCTGACTATCAGAAATTCCGACTCATACATTTTCATGAGTATAGAAATTGTAGCAACGAAAAATTAAAATATTAATGTAAAAAGAGTCAAACACCTTAAATTTAATTCCATTATTCACTTACTAAGTTTTTTTTTCCAACTATAAGGGAAATAATGAGGAGATTTTTAGTCACTTTCGCCGGATAAACTGAGTCTCTTGCAGTTGATTTCAAGTGACAGAAAATCCAACGCAAACAAGAGTGAGAAAGAAGGCAATGCATCTAGAACTGAAAAGCCTAGGAAGTCAGGTGCAGCTTATTGCAAAAACCCCAAAGATGTCACTATGACCTGTTGTTTTTTATCTCCAGCTCTTAACTCTGCTTCTTCTGGGATGGCTCGATTCCCAGACAGGTTCTCCAGTAGTGGCAGCAAGATGGACGCGGCAACCCCAACCTTACAGCCTTACAGCTCCAAGCATGGGGGAGGGGTGGAGAGAGGAGAGAGTCTCTCTTCAGATAGTTCCTGAAATTGACCCTGGCTAGACAAATTAGGTCACGTGTACATTTCTGAGCCAAGCGTGAAGGGCAATACGCATGTAGACTGAGAGTTGAGGAGTGCTGGATACCCAAGGGAAAGTTAAGAGCTGTTGCCCAGACAAGGGAAATGGGTGTTAGCAGAAATCACAAGTGTTCAAGACATTCTTCTTCAGGTGGGCAAAATGACTTAAGGACACTGAGCCAAGCCCCTCATCTTGTTTTTTACATTACCTGTCTTGTTGTTGACCTGCTTCTAGACTGGGCAATGTAATTCAGTTTAATCTGCTTTCTTTTGTCTCAGTTTGCTGTCACATAATAAAAGGGCCAGCTTAGATTCTATTAATAAAGGTAGCCTAAAGCAAAAAAATGGCTAGTGTGGTTTTTTAAAAATAAAAGTTATTCAAAAACACTTGTGTAAAAACATATAGGTCAACCAGATATTTTTAGCTGAGTTTGTCATAATAGGGTCACACCAAGACCTGATATTTAGGTTTGAAGATTTTAAAGCCATTTTTTCATTTCCCCCAAGAGTGATTAAAGCCTTCAGAAATGAATGTTTTTATTAATCTGTACTAGGAGATGTAATTGCCAAGCAGATCAAAATTCATATGGTCAGTGGTCAGTGAAATCAACTGGTCAGTGAAAGATGGCCTTAAGGGGTGATGTCATCAAGCCGTCATACCCTGCCTCTCTAATCCACTAATAGGTTGGTTTATATGTTTCAAACAAAATTTTCACATGGGCCATTGAGTGTAATTTCTTCCTGATGTTCCTGGAGAAGGCACTGACACATTCTTTCTATCCATTACTGTTTTTGTGTCACTAACACTGTAGGTCAATTTTTCGTGATAGGTTTCTTATCATTTCCAATATTATGGCTTATTTCCATTTGCCACATTTTTATTAACACCTGCATTTGAGGGCAGGCATACTAAAGACTCAGGTTCCTGTTTAAAATTTGAGAAATGCCAGATTTTATTTGGAACACAGTTTACCTTCCTCGCGAGAACTATTTCCTTGAAAGGTGCTTGGCTAATCTCATCGGTATACTGTTTATTTGTATTTGCTTCATTTTACCAACTTTCGTTTTCTGACCCTTTCCAAATTTTAGAGCTTCACCCAGTGTAGGTACCTATCCATTTGCCATATACACTTACTATAACTCCTGGTCCGTTTTCTCTAAAATATGAAGGCTTGCGTAATTATAGTTACAACTAATCCATCTTCCTTCATATCACTGATAGATTGTTCTAATCAGTAATTTTTTATTTCTTACCCAGAATCAACATTATATGGTTCTTTTCAATCATCTCCAATCCAAATATTTTCTGTCTATGAAAGCAGCTGCAAGTATTGTATTTATATTTCATCTGGTTTCAAAAAGTATGCCTCGTAGAAATTACTCTCAGATGGGGGAGCGAATCATTTGATGTGAAAAACGCCAACCAACCAACAAAACTTGCCCTACATCACAGCATAAAAAGGGGAATTCTCTTACTGGCTTACATTTCTCTTACAGATGGACTCGTTGACTGCATGGATCCTGATTGCTGTTTACAAAGTTCTTGCCAAAACCAGCCGTACTGTCGTGGACTGCCTGATCCTCAGGATATCATTAGCCAGAGCTTACAATCACCGTCTCAGCAAGCTGCCAAATCCTTCTATGATCGAATCAGCTTTCTTATAGGATCTGATAGCACCCATGTTATACCTGGAGAAAGCCCTTTCAATAAGAGGTTAGTGCGTCTTTTCCTTGTATAGATGTGTAGTGATATTATCAACAGTTATATGCACTTTATGTGAAATGCTGATGATTGTGCATTTGAGGAAAGTGCTTTTTTTTAATACAGTTTTTCCTCTTTCGGCAAATTCTTCACCAAACTTCACGTTTCAACCATTTTTGACATAATTCGCATACTCTATCGATTTCAGTACCTGAGACGTAACAGGACATCCCATTAAGGAGTCAATAAATCTTCATTTAACTAGTTGATTTTGTTAGCACAGTTGAAAATGTTTCAAAAGGAGCAATGAAAAGACCCCAAAAGGCAAAACAGAAGTGCACTTTTTTTTTTCTCAGAGCTCACTAAATAATATAAATTATGAACTAATGTAATGGAACTGCTAACGGCATGGCAGTCGGATTGTATAAGCTGTTTGGTGCTTTACGGAGCAGTAATGACTTGAAAATGAACCAGTAAGTGAAAGCAGGTGTCTTGTGTCTCACTGAGCAAAAGAAGACGATTTACACCCGAACGCCTGGGTCTGCAATAATTTAACTGCATTAATGCAGTCAGGCCCAGCAGTTGATCAAAAGTTGGTGCACAAATGTTCCTTATTACGCACTTAAATCTTGTACTTCTTGGTCCCTGCAGAGTTACAGATTGCCTCTGAATTAATTGTAAAGTTACTTTTCTTCATGTAAGCACCAGATATATGACTTATGAAAAAAACCACAGTTTGTAATTTAAAAAATTCATCTCTAAGTTATTGGTCTTGATAACTCTCCAAAAGTTAGACTGCAATGAATTAAAACCCAGGGTAAACACCAGGCATTTGGGGAATGTGAATTATACCTAATTAAAAGGGACATTGTCTTGCAAGTATTTCAGGTCTGGTTTTTGTGAGTAACAATTGATTGCGTGTGATCGTGGTGTTGTATCCTCAGGTTGAATTATCTCTAAATCATGATAATGTTGGCCTGAGAAGACTGCTGTTCATTCTAATTATTCTCCTCTTCCTCCAGCCTTGCATCCGTCATCAGAGGCCAAGTGCTAACTGCTGATGGAACTCCACTTATTGGAGTAAATGTCTCATTTTTCCACTACCCAGAATATGGATATACTATTACCCGCCAGGATGGAATGTGAGTTCATCCCAATGCGCTATCTCTGTTTGAAGTATTTTAAGTATAAAAACTAGTCGTTCTTATTTCACCCGGCACGTTTTATTATCCCCTTGAATATAGAAATGCAACAACTTCCAGACTCCAGAAATCTGTGACAGTACAGGTGGCAGAAATGTAAAGTCATATACTCATTTGGTTCTTTGAAAGTTGATTTCATTTTCTAAGGCATGGGGATCATATTGTGGTTTTGTAGGAAAATGTTCTTTGTCTTAGAAGATTCATGTTGAAATATTTAGGGGTGATATTTCATAATATCTATGAGTTAAGCTCAGATGGTTCTGAAAAAGGAGTAGCTAGGTGGATAGATCAAGCAAATTTGGGAAAATGTTAATAAATTGGTAAATCTAAATAAAGGGTATGTGGGTGTTCATTGTCTAATTCTTTTAATACTCCTGTAGATTTGAAACTATTTCATATAAAATTTGGGAGGAAAAGTTGATTTTCTTTATAAAGCATATTAATTTAAGGAGGTAAGTGTTGGGAGTTACATGAGATCCAAATAATTCACTAAGTATGTCTTGTTTTTCCTTAGGTTTGACTTGGTGGCAAACGGTGGGGCTTCTCTAACTTTGGTATTTGAACGATCCCCATTCCTCACTCAGTATCATACTGTCTGGATTCCCTGGAATGTCTTTTATGTGATGGATACCCTAGTCATGAAGAAAGAAGAGAATGACATTCCCAGCTGTGATCTGAGTGGATTCGTGAGGCCAAATCCTATCATTGTGTCATCACCTTTATCCACCTTTTTTAGATCTTCTCCTGAAGACAGTCCCATTATTCCAGAAACACAGGTAGAATGTTCTAGCAGGCAGTACTTTTAAATAAACTATTTTCAGATCGTGTGGTTTCCAAAGAATCTTAAAAAAGGATTGCAGAATTCCAGTACTATCCTAAATAATTCTATAGAATGTGATGTGTGTGTGTATGTGTGTGTACTAAATAGGTATTGTTAGAGTAGGATATGGTTGTTTCTTAAAGATCTATTCAAAATACTTTTTATTCAGGCTATATCTGTATGTATTTATTAGTCGCAGCCAAGTAGAAAACAGCTTAAACTCAAAAGCTTAATAATGTCTTTGCTCATTCATTCATTGGAAAAAGTTTTTAGTGCCTATAAAAACCTGACTTCCTGACTGACATTGGTACTGAGAGCTATTGTACATGGTCCTTACTCTCAATAACTTCCTGTTTAATTATTATTGTAAGTCAAGAATGTTTTAGAAACAATGATTTTTAACGGAAAATGTTCATTAATTTTCTCAAGGTATAATTATTTTAAAAACTTGGCGTCATGTTTTAAGCTCTAATACTTTATGGTTCATAAAGCCCTGTTCCCCACAGAGAAAAAAAAGCTACGTAACTTTTTAAAAAATAGTCATACTTTATTCATTTTATCTATTGAAATATCTGGGGATTGTTTTCTTTATGTTTCCAACTAGAAATAACTTTCAGATCTTAAAGGTAGGACATTAGGTAAAATAATAATGAACTTTACTCATCAATAGCTAAGTAAAAATATCTAGCCTTTAAAATATAACAGGACATAACAGCTTTGTCACTTTCATTCTTCAAATATTTATTGAGTACTTGTTCTGCACCAGGCACTGTTATAATGGAACAAAGCAGTAAACCAATCAGACAAAGTGCCTGCTCTCGAGGAGTTCACCAACTAACGGGGAGAGAGAGGCCAACAATATACATCAGGTTGTGATATGACTTATTTGAAAATACTAAAGCAGGGTAAAGTGGATGGAGGTGCAATTTTAGAAAGTGTAGTACAGGAAGATCTCTTTGATAGGACGTTTCAGCAGGAACTTTAAGAAAGTGAAAGAATAAACCCCCAAAATGGAAGGGCATTCCGGGCAGAGCCAGGAGCAAGCTCAAAATCTCCAAGGGAAGTTGTACTTGGCTTGTTCAAGGAATGGCAAAGAGGCCGGCAGGTGTGGCTGGAGTGAAGGCTGTGGTAGACAACTCACAAATCCTTGAAGACCATGGTGAAGAGAAGGACTTTTTACTTTGAGTAATTGGAAGCTGTTGGGGGTTTTTAAGCAGAGCAGTAATAGTTACTGATTTCCTGCTTAAAAGGATCACTGTAGTTGCTATGCTGAGAATATTCTGTATTGAGCAAGGGTTGAAACAAGGACACCAGTTAGGAGGCCATCTCAGAAGTCCACAGGAGAAATGATGGTGGCTTGGACAAAGGTGGTTTGGGTAGAAGTGGTGAAAAGTGAACATGTAAGAGTGGAGTCCAGGGAAGAGGCTGGAACTAAAGATGTAAATTTGCAAGACATTGCAGTTATGGAAATACTTAGAGCATGGGATGAGATCCCCTAGGGAGAGAGTGTCGATAGAGATTAGAAAAGTTATGCCAAGAAGGTGTAGGATAACAAAATATGGAGTTTCTCACAGGCACATGTGATGCAGAAGGGACGCCTCAGTGATCTATGGCATAGCAGTTAAGTAGACCTTGAGCTGAAGCTTTCAGAAACTCATTGTAACCTTATTCAATTTAGCATTTCCTCCCCAGGGTCCATCTTGCAATAACTCTGAACTTCTTAGCCTGTCCTAAAATAGACTTAACCTAGAGGCAGTGTCTGTCTATAGGTGGCACATATGTAGCAAACCAGGTCATTGAAATGGATTTCAAATAGTCAACAGTTCCACGAATACATGGAAGGATTTTTTTTTTTCATTCCATCATTTGGTCATAAAACATTTAGTAAAAATTCCCTGAGAGCCTATTATGTACAAGGTACTCTACTAGGGTAAAAAGAATAATAAGACTTGGATCCTGCCCTACTGAATGTGATCAAGATTTGGTTGAAGAACTGTGGAAGTTCAAAAGAGAGGTCAATTCCTAAGAAAACCAAAGAAAGCATCACTGAGGAGGTTGACCTTAGAAAGGGTTGAAAGGATGTTTCAGATTGAAGACGTGTGAGCAACAGCATGATGGTAAAAGCACATGATGTTGTATAAAAACTGGTGAAGGATTTAAATCTAGGGCATATAAGGGGAAAGAGTGGGGCCAGATTATGAATGGCCCTGAAATACCATACAATGGAGACCTTGAATTCTTTAGGCAATATGGAACCAGGGGACCAATGACTTTTTTCAGCATTTCTCAAAAGCTAACTCAAGTAACAAAATGCGTAGTTGATTGAAGGAGACAAAGAGATCACTGAACAGACTAGTGCTCACTTTATTTCCATACTTATCCAACGCTCAGATGGAGAGGACCCAACCATCACAATGGTGGTGGAAATGGAGAAGAGGGAACAGATGAGACAGAGATTTGGAAGGTAGAGTTGGCAGGACATAGTTTCTAACTGGAGGCTTACTGGGGTCGAGAATGGGGCTTGCAGATCATGCAGCTGGCAAGAAAATAGGCTTAATGGTTTATTTTTCCACTCTGGCTGGATTTACTCTTCCCACCAATGCAAAATAACATGGTCAAGTTAAGTTACGTAGGAGAGATGCATACGTTAATGAACTAAATTACAGATATTTGTTCCATGGAAGTGGGTTACTGATGACAAAGACAATATAACCAGTTATTAAAATTAGGAATAACACTTGATATTTTGAAATAGAGAAGCACAAGGTCTTAGGAAATATATATTAGTGAAAGACTGCCTTACATATAGAAAACCTATCAAATTTATGAGAAATTATTTTGAAAATAAATTAAGAGGAAATAAATTCCATGCTTTAGGGTTCCATCACTTATATTTTCAGGGCCATTCAGGAGTCACAGGATCTATTTTTCAAACTAACCCGTTTCACCTCAATGGTGGGAGAACAGCGAGTTCTGTTTAGATTTTCACCCTACACTCCTCCAGAAGTACTGTCAACCTTAAATGTAATGGTTTCCCTGAGTCAATGGAGCTCTAAAAAGTTTCTGTCTGTTTATAAACTATTTCGCTTAGACAGTTTGCGGTTGAATTTGTTCGATGTGTTTGTTAAGCAAAACCCCAACTGTAATAAATTGGTAAATCTGCTATAGCATAGCAATGCCTTCTTAATCTATTACATTGCATCACGTCCCTCTTCATGGCAACACTGACTCACCATGCCAGCATGGACATTTGCTTAGTTCATTGTTTTGTGCTGCTTCCAACTGTGTGATTGTTTATATTGAAACTGACAGCTATGCCCTCAGTATCAAGGATTCTACTCACTAGAATTTGGAGATGACAGGTATACATCATTTCTAACGGTTTTATGGGAGAGGAGTTGAGGGGGAGGGGAAACACGACTGAACATTGAATCACTATTCACAGATTTTTCTAACACAAAAATGTAGTCCTTTGTGTATGAATAATGAATCTTAATATGGCAACGATGAGGAATCCTTTGAGGATGCTATTTAATTCTTAGTAGAGAAAGTATGAGTTCTTGATGCAGGTTCTTGAACATGGATAGCCTTGCACTTTAAAATGTATTTAATAAGCTGATGAAGAGCTATTATTATTAAGCACACTAATAGAGGTATTAGTAAGTTGAATCTGAACTGTTCAGAAAGACTTTGTATACCACATAAAATATACTTTTCAAAATGATTAAAATAATGTTTTGGCGTAATACATTCTGCCTATGTCAGTATAAATTCATTGAGCTAGTCACACTGATGGATAAACTGTAGAGTTAAGAATATGATTTTTACAAATTTCTAAAGGAGATCATTCTTATGCAGGTAATTATATTAACTTTTAATTCAAAAAGTATATATTGAATTCAGTATATATGTATTTTGTGTGCGTTCGATAATACACTAATTGTTTTCTGGGGGGAAATTTACACAGCTTTAACATATTAGTTCATTTACCATCATATCAGAAATCAGTGGTGAGCCCTAGCTCAATGTTGAACTAATTATGAAAATAGGCTATTGTTCTATTACCTTTCAACATGGAAATGGAATTTGCTACAATTTAATCCAAATGTGTTGGTCTTTTTTGTTATCATTCCTGTCGTTATAGGATGTGACCAGTCAGCTGACGAGGCCATGGGCATAGGTTTAATCCCCAAACGAGCCAGCTGGCGTAGGCCAGATCTTTGGCCTAGACCACATCCCTGTTCTGAGCTAACCATCTTACAGATGTCTGCTCTAATTCTCCAGGGCGGCTGGGGTGAAAGATGGGTTAGTGAGAATCCACTGTGACTCTAAGCCAACAAGTCAGTGCATGTCAGCCTGATGGAGCAGTCACACTGTTTCCTGTGTGAGGAGTAGCGACCGAGGTGTGATTAACTCAGAATAAATGACATGAAGCTTTTAGGAGGAATAAAATTGGGCTGGCAGCAGAGTTCTTTTTAATTATTGAATGAGATAGTTCAACTGCATATTTGTGAATAGTGATTCTTTGGTGTCTTGGTTTATTTGCTCTACTAGCTTCTTTTAAATATATCGTAGCTGGTAGTCATACCTTCTGCTTTATTCAAACCTAGGTACTCCATGAAGAAACCACAATTCCTGGAACAGATCTCAAACTGTCCTACTTGAGCTCCAGAGCTGCAGGATATAAGTCAGTTCTCAAGATCACCATGACCCAGTCCGTTATACCATTTAATTTAATGAAGGTTCATCTTATGGTAGCTGTAGTGGGAAGACTCTTTCAAAAGTGGTTTCCTGCCTCACCAAACTTGGCCTATACTTTTATATGGGATAAAACAGATGCATATAATCAGAAGGTCTATGGTCTGTCTGAAGCTGTGGGTAAGTTCCATATAAATATATTCTGCATCAAAAAAAGTTGTCCTGAAGTCAGAACTAACATAAAATTAATTGTAACACATGGAAATCAATGGATGAACAGATAGGAAGGCAGTAAGTAAGCAGTAAGCGGGTTGGTTTAGATCTGCCATGGGAAAAAGGAATGTGTTCCCTCTGACAAAAGGAGAAAGGGTCCATTTTTCTGGTTGAAATTGTGTCTTAGAAGAATGTTCTGAATGAGAGTTCAGGTCGTCATATCCTTTTTTTCGTGGTTTTGTTTTTTCTTATTGTGTCCCTTTTTTCTTTTTCTTCTTTTCTTTATAACAGTATCTCCTTGGCTTCCTTATTCTTTTTTATGTTTTCTGTATCTAACAACAAGTGTAAGTTCAACTTATAATGATATTTAACAGGATATCAGACAACATCTGTGTCCAAAAATTATGTCAGCTCCTTTGACTGAATTCAGTTCAATCCATTCAATTCAATTCAGTTCAGTCAATTCAGTAGAAGGATAGTCTTAAAACATCAGTCAAACCAGTTGTTTCTCTGAACGACTGGACAATACAAAGTTTGACTTGTGAGATACGTAAAGTACAGCTTCAAGCTCAGGCTCAGAACATCAAAAACTGAAGGATAACATGTATGTTGTTCTGGTAGCTTTTACCTGAAAATATGATAAACGTTTTATTCTGAAATTAATATATAATTTGGACTTGAATTAATTCAAATCAATCAGACAATTGTCCCTTCTCCCTTCACTTTATTCTAAATTTTCAAATCCATGTTTCATTGTGAACTCTGAAGCTTTTCATTTGTCATTTGTTCATATTAATTTACTGCTAATTTTACTGTTCATTCTTGATAGTACCATGTGAATATAATGTCATAATCTGGCCATCTTTTTTGCTCTATTGGACCTTACTTACTGTAAATATTTTCCAGAACTTAAAACCCTTGGAAACTAAACAGCTCTAGCTATTCAGGGAGCAAATATCATTTTTAGTTGTTACCATCTGGTCACCATTTGGGGCTGGTTGATCGATCTAATTACTTAACCAGTTGCCCAGTGTGAACTTCATTTTGTGCTGTGAACCCCTTGTAAAAGAGTGATGTGGGAAAAAATACTAGTTTTCTATTAAATCAGTACAAAAATAATGTTTGGAGATCATTTTTTTAGAAAACCACCTTTTATATGATCAAATCTTCTCATATAAAAAAATAAACTCTGCTCATAAATAAGTGGAAATATAGTCTCGGAACACAATTGTGGAAAAAGCAGTTTTATCAAAATAATAAAATAAATTGCATTTCTGCCTGTAGTTGAGAAGATGAACTGTGACTTGTTTTGATTCCAGTGTCAGTCGGATACGAGTATGAGTCGTGTTTGGACCTGACGCTGTGGGAAAAGAGGACCGCCATTTTACAAGGCTATGAATTAGATGCTTCCAACATGGGTGGTTGGACGTTAGATAAACATCATGTGTTGGATGTTCAGAATGGTAAGACCTTGTTCACAGACAGTTAATATTGTTCACCTTCAAACTGATTAGATTACAGCAACGTTTTATCCTATGCATGCTGTAGGATTAGAATCAGAAGAAAAAAATAAAGATATATTTTTTAAAA
Organism: Equus quagga; assembly: GCF_021613505.1. Lineage (NCBI taxonomy): Eukaryota > Metazoa > Chordata > Mammalia > Perissodactyla > Equidae > Equus > Equus quagga. The sequence goes on along the minus strand of NC_060288.1, from coordinate 25,540,609 downwards.
CTATAAAAGCTTCACGTGGAACTACATAATATTCTTCTCATGAACTGTTTTTGTATATCCATCTCCAAAATAGTTTCACCATTGGAATGTAAGGGACTGACTTTGGTGCAGCATTGAAAGGACTCTATGTGGGAGTCTTTGCCACAGATTCATCCAGGGATGTCTAATTCTACAGTAAGTCAGTGAATTGATCCCAAAAACTTTAGGAAGATTTATCAAAAAGGGAGGGAGGGGTATCTTTTTTGGAAGATTAGCCCTGAGCTAACTGCTGCCAATCCTCCTCTTTTTGGTGAGGAAGACTGGCCCTGAGCTAACATCCGTGCCCATCTTCCTCTACTTTGTATGTGGGACGCCTGCCACAGCAGGGCTTGACAAGCAGTGCTAGGTCTGCACCCGGGATCCGAACCCACAAACCCCTGGCCGCCAAAGCGGAACGTGGGAACTTAACCACTGCGTCACCAGGCTCACCCAGGATTTTTTAAAAAGTCAAGAAAAAATAAAAATCCTTGCGACTACCAAAATATTCCTAATAGAGTTAATCCTTAGATAGTCTATTCTGAAGGTCTAGATTTTTTTTTCAGTTCTTGTTAGACTGTGTATTTGAGAAAATAAGTATTCTCCCACTCAGATTGGGTTGACTTTGTAAATATTAGGAAAAAATGAATAAAGCAAGAAAGAAAAAATGAGAAAAAAGCAAGAATCAAGGGTATAACTTGTAGTAGCTTTTATAATATAAGTGAATATGCTCTGAAAAAACTTATTTCAGGCATCACAAACCAAAAGAGATAAATTACTTGCAAAATGTGACCAGCTTAATCTCATAAAGAATATTATTTATATTAAACAAATTCTATTGTCTTTACATTTGGCCCATATGCTGGCTGCATCTCAGATAATTTATAGGTACTTAGCTAGAAAAGCTGAACCTGAAGGTAACGCACTCTAGCCTCCTATCCTAAACCACATCATGCTAGTAACTCTACTCTCCTTTTACAAATATCCAGAGGAGACTTCACATTTTTGGCAAAATAATCTGGCTTTTGACTTTGCAGAAGTTTTTGACTATTCAGAATGTTGAATTGAGCATGCAGTACGACTAAATGTTTAACTATGATTAGTGGTCATTTTTCAGATTAATGTTGCTTTGATATTCTTTTCTTTTTTTAAATTTTTTGTTGGAGAGGATACATGTTAAACCTGCAAATACACTAAATGTAAGGAAATTTCCAAGCCAAGGCTTGAAAATGCTGGTTGGTACGTTACTTCCGGAAGAGAATAGTACAGAACAAATCAATAGTAAGAAAAAAACAAAACAGAAAGACCCTTTCCACCTTTCCTATTTGGGGCAGTACTAAACTCTGCTCCATTTCCAAGTGTGCCCTGGACATCAGGTTGTAGTTCATTTTGCATCGCTGAAGATTGGGGGCAGAGCTGATGACTAGTGCCACATGCGGCACACACTTTGGAAAAGTGGGACTCCCAACCAAGGAGGATGCTCCGTATGTTATCCCTAATCATCAGCGGTGTCTGGGCAGTGCTAGTTTCAGTCTGTTATGTTAGTAACACGAGGCTTCATTGTGGTCTTTCAAAATGCAAAGCCATGTGCCGGCCATCCTAGGAACTGGTCTTGATTAAATTATTTGAAATTGTATTTCCCACAGTTTGACATATCGCTATATATTCCTTCAGAAGTTATTTACAAACAAAACTGGGGGAACCTCTCTAGCTGCATGTTAGTTATTACGAGAATAATAGTTTGCTCCAGGATTTCACCCAGCAGATTATGAACCAGTAGGGAGACTACACGCTAAGAGCTCCAGGAAAGCCCGTACCTCTGTAATTCAACACTGTTAGGATACCCAATACTCAGGATAGTAAGTGGGTAGATTGAGAAACTTGTAGATATTCTGTGTCTGTATATATAATAAAAATACACACATATACACACACACTCTACCAGAATAGTACATAGAGTTAGCTTTTATTAAAATATCAGGTCAGATGTAAAAACTAGACTACCCAAGATTCTGTCCTCCAAAAAATGTTATTTTATAAAATATATGTTATTTTAATATTTTTAAATAACATGTTATTTAAAATATGAGGTAACCTAATTCACAGAGTGAACTGATTGTGATTTCAGATTTTATCCAAGAACAGTTTGACAAGTAGTGCCTTTTCGAAGTGACATGTGTCTAATTGAATAAGCAGAGTGATTTGTAATCATGACAAGGTGGACAAGCTATGAAAATGTATTAAGGAAGGAGAGAAGGCAAAAATGTAGACAGCGACAGGTGTTTGTGCAGGCACCCTGAAACATGGAAATAAATACTCTAATGTTCATCATTCCCCTCTGACGTAATAATGGGGGAGAATCATGGAGGACCAATCGTTCAAAGTCATGACCGAATCAATCAGGGGCAATAGAGCAGTAGGCTGGCTTGTAGGATTCTTCTGATGAAAATTACAGAACCGGCTCTTCTAGGAAATTATAGTTCAGTAATTGTCCACTAATGCAATCATAGAAAGAAGGATCTTAGATATCATTAATGTATTCTTTGAATATTCAAGGCAAAATGCATTTCATCCGTTGTTACGATCCAGCCATATTTGGAGTATTTTTCCTTAAATTTGAATAAACCTGTTTTGATCTTTCCTGACTTCCCTTTGTAAATTTGCTATGATTGTTACATCACCCAAATAGCAAAGCATTAAGAGAGTAATCACAGAATTCGTCTGAAGTGTGCTGAGCTGTAAGGGGAACATAGTTATTCTGATCTCTTCTTCACTTGAAAATTATCCCAAAGTGGGAGAAAGAAATACTGTCTCAAGTTTCCTGTTTGTACTTTCATGGGATTGATTTTTTTAACAGTATATTTGCTAAAAAGTGTAAGCATTGGCTGGTTTGGAGAACACTTTAAAACGTAGAACATTCAATGAGAATAACATGTACAGCTCTAAAGTCAACACAGCAGGTAGTTTATACAGATAATAACACATTGAGAAGTGTCACAAAATACGTATGGGACAATAACAGCTGACCACCCAGTGTACATCAGACCAAATGAAACCATTGATCTATATGTAATAATCGTAAATGAATGAATTTAGAATCTCAACTCAAATATAGTTTCTAACCATGAAAATACTTAATATTCATTTGGAATTTTTTTCTCAGGTTTTCATTGAAGATCGTAATGGAGCAGTGGCATTTTGTCTTCTTAAAATTATTGGCACTCTCATACCTTAAAGCAGAGTACACTTGAAATAATAAGTTGCCCTTCCACAACAATTTTGTAAAGTTTGAATTTTTGCATAACTGTGGATATATGCATTCTTATAGCAAACAAGAATATAAGCAAGGAGAATATTCTTTGACAGTATAGTAGTATAATGGAAGTTTGATATATATTTTCTAACTTTGTTTTCCATGAAGTATTTTTAACTTTTTAAAATCAATGATAAACTCATAAGGAAGAAATACATACTTACGATGCACATTTTTATGAATTGGATTAATATATAGTATTTTAACATCATTTAACAATTAGGCAAACTTGTTCTTCCCTAAAGAACGTTATGTAGAGCCTAATTCTCAAATTTGGTTGCACATAGGGATCATCTGGAGAGTTTGTTTTGTTTTGTTTTGTTTGAGGAAGATTAGCCCTGAGCTAACATCCATGCCCATCCTCCTCTATTTTGTATGTGGGACCCCTGCCACAGCATGGCTTGATAAGCAGTGTGTAGGTCCACGCCCAGGATTTGAACCAACAAACCCCAGGCCACTAAAGCGGAGCACTCAGACTTAACAACTACACTGCCACGGGGCTGGCCCCTGGAGAGTTTTTTAAAATCTCAGTGCCAAGTCTGCACCCCAGACCAATTAAATCAGAATCTCTCAGGGTGAATTCAAAGCTTCAATATTTTTTACAGCTCCCCATTCAGTTCCAATATGGAACCAAGTTTGAGAATCACTGACGTTGAGTACTGGGGTTTTTAATTTTTCTTGTTCATCGTTGCTTCTTTCACCAGACATTCTTTAAATCCAGAACGGACAGCATTTTTTTATATATATCCTATATGTTTTGTCATATAATCCTTTATACTAGGTAATTGAACGGAGTTCTTTCCAAGAGAACTTTAAATAAAAGCTTTCCCAGTCCAAATCGAAAAGACACTGAATTGTAGTTAGCTCTCTAGTGAACGTGTTTACTTTTCATCTTTACTCTTTTTATCATGAGAAAAATGCATCTTATTTCTTCTAGGTATACTGTACAAGGGGAATGGGGAAAACCAGTTCATCTCGCAACAGCCTCCCGTCGTCAGTAGCATCATGGGCAACGGACGAAGGCGCAGCATCTCGTGCCCAAGTTGCAATGGTCAAGCTGATGGTAATAAACTGTTGGCCCCAGTTGCATTAGCTTGTGGGATCGATGGCAGTCTATATGTAGGGGATTTCAACTATGTTCGGCGGATATTCCCTTCTGGAAACGTAACAAGTGTTTTAGAACTAAGGTATGTCTTTCCTTAATTGGGGATTTTAATCAAAGCTAAACATGCCTTTATAAAAAAAAATGCTGAATCTAATGTACTAATTTATTTATTTAAATGTATCTTCCCAATGTTTAAAATTCTCCCTAGAAAGAAGTTGGATTGTTGGTTAAAGTTAAGAAAAGCAGAAGGCATATATATTGTGGCATAAATGTACAAAAGAGTGTAAAGTTACCTCATATATAAACTGTCTCACTGATTCCAGTGAATTTTCTAGGCTTCGATAGGATCGAACTATGATTTTTAAATCCCTTTAGTCGTCTTTAGAATAACCTTGTGATATAGGTTGTTTCTCTTTTATCTCACAGTGACTGAAAGTAAAGCATGAAATACGTTCCTACGATATCAGGGCATAATAGTAAATGAACTGAGACTATAACTTTCAAGTAGAATATTGGATCTTCAAGTTGGGTTAACCCAGGAACAATAATGACAATAAAGTAACAAATTGTTGTCTTTGCCTTGTTCATTTGTGTGTGATTATCGAAATCATCCTATTTGGTAAATTATTTGATAAGCCGTGGCCTAAAAAATTCATTTCCAGTGTTATTTCTGCTTAAGTGGGCAATTTCCATACAAATAATTAAAATCTCAGTCTTCAACTCATTATATTTTAGAAACCTTTTCTAACTCTGCTTTCTTTTCACCTTTTTTATCTGCTTCCACCAAGAAATAAAGATTTTAGACATAGGTAAGCATCTTGCTTAAAGGTTGTTGTGTATTTTCAAATGTCCTTTTCACATTTCACTGTGACTCTCTGACACTGTTTTCTAAGAACATTTCATCATGAGAGGGGAAATGCAGTATCACAGAACATCTAAGGAATTAAAACTGCTTAAATGCACTATTATTATATAATATATTGCAATGTATATTATGCCATATATATACAATATAATTTGAAAAATATTTTCAAGTTGGTTAATAAAGTAAATTTCATTGGAAAAAATTATTATATTATTATAGTGAACATCTCTAACAAAAAATTCTTCAAATGTATGATATGGCGGAGGGCACCTGTGTAATCATTCAGGTTAGTAGTAGTTAATTTTCTAAACATCAGTTAGACTTGCACAATCTAAGCCATGTTGAACAAAACAAAATTTGAAGCACAGTAGAGTTTAAAGAAAGTTTAGTTTGACCAATAGCCAGGGCAGATCCTGGTTTATTGGGCCCAAAGCTTATTCACTTTGGGGGCCTCTGTTTAAGGAAAAGAATCTAAAAAATTTTACTTTGGCAAATTTTTTAAAATGTAACACTGTGTGAACATATTGCCAGGGCCCTCACTGGGCTTGGCTAGAACCCATACAAGTGAGGGGCCCTAAAGCTTAAGGTTTATTAACTCCCCAGTAAATTCATCACTGCTGTGTTTTCCTAAGTTGAGAGAGTTACCAGATTTGAGTTTTAAGAAGTAATGTTTTCATTGATATTATTATGGAGGAAAAGACTTTCCTCAGAGCTAAGGATGAATGCAGTTGAAGCAAATATATAGATTGAAAAGTTTTTCCTTTTCTATTTGCTGTGTACACTTAACTGGGGAAGATACAGGAAAAGCTTTTATATGGATACTTTTGACTGAAAATTTTTCCTCGGGACAGCAAGAAAGGGGAAAAAACAATACGTTTTAAAGTAAAGCTAGTAAAAAACAAGACATACTGGACATGCTAGATCTAGTTTGGCCATTAAAATATCTAATGAAATGATAACAGATGGAAAAACTAGTGATATTTTGTATGAGATCCTTGAGATGAATAAATCAATGTAACCCATTTAAACCGTTGTGTGGAGATTAACAACTAGGAAATAAAAAGCAAAGTTCTACTGAAAGATGTATGGCTGTTGCCTGTCAATATGACCAGGCGTATTTTCCTGAGATCCCCTGTTGATCTTGTACTATCAGCTAATAGCTCAGTCACGTGCTAAGATTAACACTATATTTCTCTGGACTATTGAGCATGCAAAGCTCTACTATTAGAAACCACAGCAGAATACCAAAATTTTTCTGGCCTTGCCCTCTTGGTAACTGTGGAGAAAAGAGGAAAGACAAACAGATGTATACACCAACTAAACGTGAAAATGCTGGAGGCAAGACAGGAAAAACTATCAGAGCAGATGCCTTTTAACAAGCTAGCCTATTACATGCCAGGCAGGGCGCCAGATATTTTATATATGTTATTGCAGATGCACACAACAGTCCTTCAGGGTTCCAGATGCGGTCATTGAGGCTCAAGGAGGTTACATATCTGCCCCAAGATGCATAACTAAGAAACGGGGAGCAGAGATTTGAACCACTGTAAAAGGTGTGTTCTTTCCACTACTCCACGCAGCCAGTTATGTGTCCAAATGGCTAGGTTTCCATGCGATAATTCCCTGGGTATGCAAAAAGCTAGATTTATTTCACAATCATTTCACAAATTACTTGGAGCTATAATCTGTTTCACTGGGGAAAAAAATCTGTGAAATTAGAGCTATATTATTATTAACAATATTTTATAATGTGTACTCATTATGTGCTAACTCATGGTGTTTGGCACTGATACTCGTTGTAACCCCTCTCTCATGATCCTCCTTAACCTTTCTCCTCTGTACATTATTCTGGCTAAGTTTGGACTCCTTTATTTTCTTTATGCACCATGCATGTAAAATACACTGTTTGGGTTTTATATTGGTATTCCTCTTTATTAAATCACTGTTAACTGATCACTTACCATGTGCTACTACTTTGACAAACAGTAGCATAAGGCAAAGTCCGTGCTCTCAGAGCTCACAGTCCAGTAGGGGAAATAAGATATATAGGTAACCGACTAAATAGCATTATCCATATCGTTCTTTGATGCTTAATCATGTCCATGGCTTATACCGTGAGAATAATTCTGTGGAGGAAGAGACTAGGGAGTGTCGTAAGGAAAAGTTTCACGGAAAGGGTGATATTTGACCTAGGTCTAAAAATGAAGTCTGCTTAAACAGAACAAGAAGAAGAAAGAGAAGGACAGTCATGAAGAAAGAATATAGAGCAAGTCAAGTTACAGGGGTCTGCGAAGGAGATAAGCAAGATAGGTTCTGAGATGAATCAGAGCCACCTGAACGTGGAGCAGGGGATTCATGTTGGTAAAAAGGAGAGATACAGGGAGAAAGGCAGATTGGGGTCAGATTGCTTAGGACCTTGAATGCTCTAAGGAGTTACTCTTCTAGCCTATAGGACAACAGAGACAGTGGGGAACCGTTTTCTGATCTTGAACAAGATCATGGTATACTCAAAGTGGCCTTTTAGGAAGATTAATCTGGTATCAGTGTTCAGTGTGACTTGAAGATTAGTTAGAAAGATGTTACATGAAACCATGAGATGCTAGTGTAGGGGAGGAAGACAATTCCTCTACTCTTTAGGTCCTTCTGGCTAAGAAGGATTAAATTAAATTGAAATGAGACAGCATAACGGGAGAAAATCGAAGTTTAATAACGTGTATACATGGGAGAAACCAAGGAAAACTAACTCACCAGAATGGCCAAAGCTGCCGCCTTAAATACCATCTTCAGCTAAAGACAAAGGAGGATGTTGAAGACTTCTGAGGGGAGGAAGGCAGCTTACATGGAGATGGAAATGCAAATATTTGTTAAACAGGTGTTTGCTGGGCTGTCTATAGACAATGTGACCCGAGAGGCACATTTTACATTACACTACATGTGTATTATGGTATTAGCTTATGGTATTACTGTGGTGTTAGCTCCTTCCTGGAACAGGCCTTCTATCTTAAATTATTTTAGGCAGTTGGAGGGAAGGTCAAAATTTCTTGAGTCTTTTGTTCTTAAAAACAATCAAGGCAAAGAGACATATTTTGGGGTGGCCAATTCTGATCCCCCACACTAGGTACCAAAAATAGGATGGCTAGCAATGAAGGAAATCGACCAATAAAATAAAGGAGGGCAGAGAAGGGACACACTGTACACGGGTGATAAGGAAGAGGAAGATGTAGAAAACATCCAAGGTTTTTGACCCCAGGTCATCAAACAGATGAAAAAATCGTTGACAAAAATAGAGATTCCGTTAGCTTAATAACTAATTAAGCAAAACTGACTTAACAAAAGCAAGATGTTTCAGCTCATTGAAACTTCCTCATTTAGCTTAAAAAATTAAAATTCTTTTCAGGTGACTCTTCCTTTTTGCCTACCTATGTCATCTCTCTTTTACTGGCTGATAGGATCTGCCTGGCTTCCTCCTTATCCCCACTTTCCTGGCTAGCATAAAAGTAATGAGAGGCTTAGGAATAGGTGATTGGAAGAAAAAGAAATTGAAAAATGTGTCTAAGCCTATAAAAATGAACACTGTGGTCAGCTGTTAATGATTAAGTAAAAAATAAAACTGCATGCTTCTTGTCCTCGTACCAAGTTTCACATACTATCAACAGCCTCATTAATTGGACTAATGGAAATAATTACTAAAAATATTGAATAACAAAATAAATATAAAAACACATAGTCTTTATTATTTTAAAATTCAAAGTATTCTGTCATGCCAAATTTAATAAGAACTGCCAGGATATTATATCAAATAAAAGTCCCTAGCTACATTTTAATGAAAAGATATAAACACTACTCAATCAACATATTAAGTTTTTTACATAAGAGGAAGCTTCTGAAATGCTTGAAAAATAAGTTTCTCTTAGATATGCTAAATATTTCCCCCTATGATGTTTATAGTATTAGTTTGCTAACAAATCTTTTTTGTGGGTAGTAAATTTTAGCTTATCCCTGTTCCAATTCTTTAAAATTTCAAAATAAAAGAACTTTAATTAACTAATACCAGCCAAGGGGCACTGAAACATGTAGGACCGAAAATCAACTTTGTGAATATTATATTACCAATTAAAAGATCAAAGAAAGTGTCAATTACAGGTCTGTGAATTTGAATCAATTAAAGTTTAGATACAAAATCGTAAAGAATTGGTTCAGCACTTCTTATTGACTTAATATTTAAAAATCAAGCAGGCACAGAAATATCACGTTCCAAAGTTCTGCTTATGATAATCTAAACAGTCTTTTGGTAGCTGGCAAACAGGTAGCCTACTTTTTCGCATAAATATAAATATAATTAATAAAATAAAAATAAATAAGCATAAATATAATTTACGCTTCTTCAAATGGTCTGGGTTCTAAGCGCTGTGGCATAATTTCCAACTAAAAAGATAAAAGTGCTGATAATATCTATTCTATACCTTCTTCCTTGTGAATGTTTCTCTAATCTAAGAAGGCTGAATTATGACAAAATGGATGAGCAAATCTAGTCTGCCTTTACCCCCGGATCTGGGTCTAATTGCATAAGACCGTAGAGAAGGTGGCTTGATAAAATCGATGATCTACACGATTGAATGCATCAAGAAGCAAGATACAGAATACTAAAGGTTCTTAACTTGATCTCAGTTTCTTTGGTTTTGCTGCTGTCCATCAAAATCTGAGTGTTATTTTGAACCTTTCTGAAATGAAAATCTCAAAGGCTGTTGTGCTCCTCCTTTTGAACAGATTCCCCCAAATTGTGCCTTTTGTAAATTCTTGCCCTCCAGCTGCCAGCGGCAAATTGTTTTCAGTCATCGTAGGCTCACATCTTTACACGAGTTATATTACGGATCTGAACACTCACCTCTCTTTGTACCACCGCACCAGCCTCTCTAGTGCTTTGGCTTTTCGGGAATTTGGAGAGCAAGTACCAGCTCACCCTGTCAGAAAACTCTCTCTGCTTAAATTGGGTGTCCTTGAATCCCAGGCCCATGGCACATACTGCTCGGAGCTTCTCCGCCACCAGTCTGTCAACTACACATTTCCAAACCCACTTTTTTTCCTTTTGGTCTTTCAGTACTGATCCCCCTTTTCATTTAAGAGAGGCTGGGATCTAAGAACCAGCTCTAATTTGCCAGCCTAGGCTTCTCTGCAGAGAATTTACCCAATTCTCATCTCCCACCATTCTGGAGGGACTATTTCCAGAGCTGAATTGTTTTCTCCAGGGCCACATACTCCTCCACATGTTTCTTCCAGACGATAGAGTTGTGTGCAAAATTAGACCTTTCATTTGATGGACATTTTTAAAACCATTGGTATATGTTGCTTGATTTAGAAATTTCTGTATCTTCAAGGAAGGAGTTGTTTCAAGACAGGAAATAGCAAATATAAGCACCACTTTGGACATTTTGTTATTACTATCTTACTAAAATAAAACCAACGCCCATAAAGGCAAAGCTTATGACCTGAACCAGTCTGTTATTTTTGCACCAAGAAAACTCATGCCGTAGCTAAAGAATGTCACTACTACTCAAGCAGCCACCTTGAAATCTCTTGTTTTTTTCCCTCAAAATGAGGAACATTGTGAAAAAGCATACATGATTCATTTTCCTTTAGCATCATTACTCTAGAAATAATTCAGAGTGGATGTTTTCAGAAAGGTCTGCATTGTTTTAATAATTTAGGATGTTATAGTATAATAGGAGAACTGAGGATACAAATTTGAACCTATCCAGATTTAGATAATGTTTTTCCTTATTAACATTTTCAGAAAGCAAGTCAAGCTGTAGTTAACTACAATTATTGCACTTCTCTGTTGTGTAGAGTTACAAAGCAAAAGACTGTTGCAGTGTAAGAGGAGAAAGAACACAAGCAAATATTAAGAGCAGCTAATGCTTATTGAGTATGTATTATGTGCTAGGCACTGTTCTAAGGATTTTCCATATATTAGTTCATGTAATCCTCTTAGATCCTATGAAATATATATGATTATTAGCACCTTTACAGATAAGGAATCTGAGGCACAGATAAGTTAGATAACATGCCCAAGGTCACACAGTTAGTAATGAAGCTAGGATTCAACCCCAGGCAAACTGGTCCAGAGATCATGCTCATAGATATAAAATGACAAGAAAATAAAGTGTGTGTGTGTATGCATTCATAACCAACTATACAACTATTCATAATTAGTATATAATCAGGGAGATAGGAAAGACTAGAGAAGTCTCTCCAACGTCATGTCTTTCAAAAGAGACCCAGCTTGATTGAACTGCAGCTCTGTCACCAACTATATAGACCTGAAAGGCCAGCTCTGCCAGTATCAGACGGTTTATAGAAAAACAAAACAAAAGCAAAAACCGCTATGAAATTGCTCTGAATGTTATATTGATATGTGACTTTTCACTTCATGGTGAAGTAATCAACCACCGCATTACAGAACACAATATGCCTTTTGCCGCATTTGAAATTTCAGGCATCAACTTAGAAAAATGATATGATAACACTTAGCATGGCAAGTTGATTATTTGGTATAACCCAGCATTGTGAAATGTTTTTGTTTCAAATGACTTGCACCTCTTTATGAATTCTTCATATCACTTTTCACCCTTTCACACATGTTTACACACTCAAGACCTCTTGCACTAATCTGTCTCTTGTCACTAAAAGATCTGAAAGACTGGAAAGGAGACCCCAAAACTGAGGGTTTTCAGGCCTTTGTGTGTCTCAGTATTTCTGTTGCCAACATCACAGCCATAGAGCTTTTCAGAGCTCCAGAACGTCCCTACAGACTCCATGAGTGGTCAGCCCTTCCACCAATGTGACAAACACTAGCAGAAACTAGAACCTATTATTTTAACAGCAGAATGTTGCAGGAACAATGAAATACGTATATTCCCCACTTAAAAGGAAGAGGTTTAAGTAGTGAGAATTGTTTCATTAGAACCTAATTAGTAATGAGAAAACTACTAAACCACTAGTCAGAATAAATATTTTCATATAGGTAGATTTATATTACATATTTTAGATATTCACATATAAAATAAATGGAAACAAAAATATAATTGTGTGTGTATGTGTAGAGAGAGAGAGAGAGAGAAAGAAGGAGGATGAATTAGTAAAACCAATTTTGTTATCCAAAAGTGTGGAATCTGGTGGATTCTTATCAGTGGACATCTTTGTTGGGACACCAAATCATTTAAACTCTTTTTAGAATTTTTTTCAGAAGGCGATATTGGCACATGGTACCAAATGACTTTCTAAGAATGTGGTGTTCAGTTTTTGTAAGGAGATTAATTTTTTAATTCCAACCAAGTGTCATAATTTGTTTATTCCTTGATAATGTTGGTCTTACCATTTTTTACAGGAAATGGGATATAAAATAGTTTACACTTGCACTACTTTACGTTTATAAAATTGAGGCATTGTGTTTTGTGAACAAATATCTGTATCTCACGAAATTCATAGACAGGTTTTAGAGCAGCTTCATTTACAAACTTTAAAAATAAAACTGATGGATCTAGCATTCTGACTCGTTGCCTTGGCCACCAACTGAGCCTGTCTCCTACCCTTGAATGACCTCATTTTAGTATTTAACCCCATAGCTCAGGAGAAACATTGTAACTGCATCAGATTACCTTTCTGGGTTGTGATAGAACAACCAAGACAGACACAATGCTACATTTCTTCAGGGTCTGATTTGATTTGGTTTTGTAGCAAGAGAAAACAGCAGAGAATTCTCTGTGATGAAGTTCGAGTGAACTCAGTAGTATGTTATACTTCACAGGAGAGTTGCACAGAGACGCCCTTCCCCTGAAATAAACTTTATGTCTGTTACTCAAGGGCAATTTATTAGTGGCTTTGCATTGCACCAAAAATGTTTAGAGAACGCGCTTCTTTGTTTTAGGCTAGAGTCCTATTGCCTTCCAAAGGTAATTATTTTTTAAATGGCTGTCTTAACAAACTGTTAAACCCTCGGCAACAGGCAAGGAAGGAAAACAGTCATATCAGAGATGGCTACCAATTCTTTTAAGTCATTCTTTTAAGTCATTATTAAACATGCTGTTCATTTTCCAATCTGATAGGAGATTTCAGTTTATAATCCGTTTCTCATGGTCTGTTTTATTTTGCTTTTCATTTCTCTCCATGTATTAGGAGTAACCCTCTTGTGATGTTTATGTATGATCCTTTTTTTTACAGCAGCAACCCAGCTCATAGATACTACCTTGCAACTGATCCAGTCACGGGAGATTTGTATGTTTCTGATACTAACACCCGCAGAATTTATCGCCCCAAGTCACTTACGGGTGCAAAAGACTTGACTAAAAATGCTGAAGTGGTTGCAGGAACAGGAGAGCAATGCCTTCCCTTTGATGAAGCCAGATGTGGGGATGGAGGGAAGGCTGTGGAAGCCACACTCATGAGTCCCAAAGGTACCGGCATTTATCAATTTTCGGATTTCTTTTTATTAAAAAAAAAAAAAAGTGGAAAATCCATTTAGTGCCTGATTGTGTTTAATGCTGAGTCTAACATTTTACCCTCAACTGTGTTCTGGAAAGCTGTTTCATGTCTAGTGTTTTCAAAAGGCATTTAGCGTGAAACTGCTAAAATCCTAAGTTGATTTTACAGTAAATATTGGGTTCTTGGCATTTTTTATTATCATACCATTTTTTCAACTTTTCAAAGAATAAAGCAACTACTCTGTATTATTCAGGTCACATCCTGTTAAACTTCAAGAAAGTGTCCAAATTCTTTCATTGTCCTGGAATTTCTTTGTCAGGAATGAATCCCAGGGCTCTTTAAAAAGCATCGCTAAGCAACCCTCTTAGCCCTCACCAGTTTGGAGCTGTTAAACTTTTGTTTCTATGCCATGGGAAAAAAAAATGCTTGCTGTGAGGAATTTCTGGAGGTAATAAGGGCTAAAATTCTATGTGATAAAGGTTTCTAGCTTTTAAACCAGCCAGGACTGACTCCTTGCTCATGTGTTGTGCCATTCATTATGGTGTTTCTTGGTTTGAGGCTTTCTTTCTTTTTCATTATAGCTAGTGACTATTATGTGAACAAGGCCTGGAAAGAAGTATTTGTTGTACTGAATTATTCATAATAGCAAATTTCATTGTGGCAAGGTCAACAAAACACTACCCTTAGCTTAGATCTATTTTTGTTAGAACATAGTTACTCTAAGTTCAGCATAACAGAATCTGATCGGTTTCTATAATTTATAGACAACAACATTATAATTTTATATTTAAAACACGGGCACTACATAGATGATTCACACACTAACCAGAGAGTCCTAGCAATTTGGGCTATTTCTTTATTACATTTTACATTTATTTGTGTTGTAAATGCTTATGTTGGGTTTTTCCTCGTGTGTTCACAATCTACACTCCTAGCCGCTACCCATCACCCATGTTATCCTGGGGTTAAATGTTGAGTTTAATGATGAGCCTAAATGTTTAATCAAAATTAATCATTTTTGAAAGATTAGTAACACTTACTTCTCTTGGATAAAGGAATGGCAATTGATAAGAATGGATTAATCTACTTTGTTGATGGAACCATGATCAGAAAAGTTGATCAAAATGGAATCATATCAACTCTCCTGGGCTCTAATGATCTGACTTCAGCCAGACCTTTAACTTGTGACACTAGCATGCACATCAGCCAGGTAGTTAAAATATTAAGCTGAATTGTTTGTTTATCTTCTAAGTGGCTTGATTTACTATGTCAGTAGACCCTGATGGCACCTGTTAACCTGTATATATGTGTGTAGTGGTAGTTCTGATAAAGCTGCTCCATTTAAATGGATCTCAGACACTAATAAAAAGTTATTTTCTTCTATAATTCTGCGTTTGATGAATTCGGTGAGATACAGAACAATTGTCACTAAGAAATGCTAAGCATTTGTAATAAAATGCCAGTAAAAGAGCAGCAGCCAGATATTCCAGAAAGAACAAAATAGCTTAAATCTCTAATCTTTTGATTGCATGAGCTCCTTAAATAGTAGCATGAACCTGCTATGATCAGTCCCAAGGGGCTTATATTTAGAATTAGGAACTTTACTATTGGCCTGATTGAAAACACAATAGAACGCTAACCTAGAAAGCCCGACATTTGGTGGTTATTACTGCTAACGGGAACATATGTGTTCATATCTCATTGGTATCTATTAACTTACTACTAAGAGGTTCATTTGCTATTTGGCTGTAACTTGCCAATGTTTTAATAAGCTGCATTCTTAAATAAAATGTTATTTCCTATATTCGTCTCCACTCGAAATTTTTAAGTTTATTTTACTGTAGCTATTCAAAAAGGAATTTTGAAACAGTTTATCAAATTAAGGGTAATTTCCTCAAATGGTCTAATTTACTCTTCTAGCAAATTAACTGCAGTGCAGTAGCTGACTAACCAGACCATTTCTTTTTTATTAAGGTACGTCTAGAATGGCCCACTGACCTAGCCATTAACCCTATGGATAACTCCATTTATGTCCTGGATAATAATGTAGTTTTACAGATCACTGAAAATCGCCAAGTGCGCATTGCTGCTGGACGGCCCATGCACTGTCAGGTTCCAGGAGTGGAATATTCTGTGGGGAAGCACGCAGTTCAGACGACACTGGAATCAGCTACTGCCATCGCTGTGTCCTACAGTGGGGTCCTCTACATTACTGAAACCGATGAAAAGAAAATTAACCGAATACGGCAGGTCACAACAGATGGGGAGATCTCCCTGGTGGCTGGAATACCTTCTGAGTGTGACTGCAAAAACGATGCCAACTGTGACTGTTACCAGAGTGGAGATGGCTACGCCAAAGATGCCAAACTTAATGCTCCGTCCTCCCTAGCTGCTTCTCCAGATGGTACCCTGTATATTGCAGACCTAGGAAATATACGGATCCGGGCTGTTTCAAAGAATAAGCCTTCACTTAACTCTGTGAACTTTTATGAAGTTGCCTCTCCAACTGATCAAGAGCTTTATATCTTTGACATCAATGGCACTCACCAATATACTGTAAGTTTAGTCACTGGTGATTACCTGTACAATTTTAGCTACAGCAATGACAATGACATTACTGCTGTGACAGACAGCAATGGCAATACCCTTAGAATTAGACGCGACCCGAATCGGATGCCAGTTCGAGTGGTCTCTCCAGATAACCAAGTGATATGGTTGACAATAGGAACAAACGGATGTTTGAAAAGCATGACCGCTCAAGGACTAGAATTAGTTTTGTTTACTTACCATGGCAATAGTGGCCTTTTAGCCACTAAAAGCGATGAAACTGGATGGACAACGTTTTTTGAGTAAGTATATCAGAATTCTACTCTGATTATAAAATACTGTGATATAACAATATAATCTAAAATCATAATAATGTATTCTTAAAGAGAGGTGGGATCCAGGTTTTTTGGGGCCTGGAGCTTTTATAGTTTTTGGATCCTTCGTTCTGAAAAAAGAAGACAGAATTAGACTCAGGACCTTGGAAGGGACTCAAACAAGTGGGAAACCCTGAAGCTTAAGTTTCGTTAGCATCATGGTAAATCTACCTCTGCTTAAGGGTGAACGTGTTGCTTCATACAGACCTAGTACATTAGCAGCAAATCTTCTGAGAAACGTACTCCAACTTTGGTTGGGGGCTTAAACCCTTTGGGTTAACATTTACGCGTGTGATAAAGCTGACTGTGTTGGGAGCTGTCACTGAAGAGGAACTTTAAAACCATTTACAGTGAACTTAGCTGATTACATCAGTACCGCAAATGTTCTTCTGGTTAGTTATTGACAATCTAAACTGCACTGAAAAGACCCTCCCACTAAAAGCAAATCAGGAATTGCTGGGTGCTCTAAAAGCCTATGAAAAAGTATGAGACTCACCCAGCCAGGGCTTTCTACTAAATCTGTGGAGTAGTGGCCCAGGCAATGTGCTCTTTGAACAGGCACATTTTATGAGGTCGATTAGAACGAAAGGAGAATTAGCCGTTGTATTTTTTATGCTATATGTCCTTTGCAGTGAGTGCCTGTGTAAAATCATTTTCGATTACCTGTTCCCGTCACTAACATTGCACAAATCATAAGGAGAAATTAGATGTACAGAGATGGCATGTTGACAAATGCAAATGAATATTGAGAAATGAATATTGAGCTCCTTAGTGTGATGTCTCCATGATGTGCTGAAGCAGAAGTATTTTCTGTAGGAGCACACCTCTAAAATTACAATAAAAGTCAGTAGAAAAAATGATCCAATATACAAATATTTTCCGTACAACTTTTCTGGAATGGATCTTATACATAAAGCTTCGTTCTCCTGTAGCTTGAATTGCTTTTCTTTTTTGACAGATTCCCTTGTAATAAAATGAGTGTTCCCCAGCAGCAGGATTTTGTCAGAGGAGCAAACCTTTTCAATTGAGTTACATTAAAATTCTGCTCTTAACATTCCATTTGCTCATTTTAGGATCGCAATAGGAAAGGAATAAATTGGAAGTTAATGGAAAGCACTTCTTTTGCACCGTTTTCAAAGTGATAGCAGGCTATATTGCCAAAGAGGCAGAAAAGAGGACAGAAAAAGTGCCCCCATCAGATGAGACTGGCCAGGAGAGCTGCTCTGATTATCAGATCTTCAGGAAATGATGGTGGCATTGGTAGGGTTTCAGTTTAGTTGAAAGCAGCGGAAAAAATAGAGAAATAAATTCTTAGGACAATCTAGGACTCGAGCTCTGCTCTGTGGGCCATTTCTGAATGTGTCCTTATTTGTTCCTGCGAATTGACACTGCACGGAAGTTCATCATGTGGGTTACTATGGACACATGAACTGCTTGCAACAGATACAGTGGTTTGCTTATGGCCTGCAAATGAATTGTAATCAAGTTTGGAAAATTGGAGAAAGGGATGCACTCCATTGGTGGAGCAATGTGGGATAGGATAAACAGATTTGGGATTTTCACCTTTTGTTAAATTATGGTGCACAAAGAAGACACATTTCTCTAGTAACAAACACCCTCCAAAAATTTTAGATTTAGTCAAGAATCGGCACAACGGCTAAAGTAGAGGTTGAGTTGGCAAGTTGATCTTGTGAATATAATGGGCAAACCTTGTTTTAAAGAATGGAAGTTTTTAATTAATTGAAATATATCATAATCATATTTTACTAATACAAATTCATTACACATCGTATTTAAAGGATGTCTATTAAGTCATATCTAGATAACTTACAGTAAAGGCAACTATTCCAAAAAGTATTATTAAAATATTGTACCAAATATAAACCTCATAATTATATGCATATATGTGTGTGTGTTTGTTATAATTTAATAAGATAGTGGTTTAACAAACCAGTGTTTAAAAAATAACTTTTCCAATAAAATTAACAGAAATATTGCTTTTAGAAAGCAGAGTTCTTGTTGATTTCCCTCTAGATGTTTGCAGCAAAGACATGATTAAAAAATTTCTAAGAAACGTGTGCATTTTGCAAAACAGTGTATTACAATATGAGACAGAAAAAGTAGAGTGCTTAACCTAAGTAATTCAGTCGTCGTATCAGAATGACAAATCATCTTTTTTTCGTTCCATACATTCTATAATTTAGTTGGGAAAGAACATGCCCACCTCTTCTAAGTGTAAGAACCTTTAAACACATTCCAAAGTACAGTAAGTGCCTAAAAGAAGGGAGGGGAGTGTCACTGTCAGGCTGCCCCTCCAGAAGCTCTCTCTGTCTTCTGACAGAGCGGCACATTTTGAGACTGCTGATGGGTGAACGCAGCCCCTATCTCTACTCATCAGAGCCTTGACACCAAGAGTTCATGCTTATGACATCCTGACTTGGACGCATGACTGGATGTGAAGGGTCCAGTAGAGGCAGCCAGGGGCGCCCCATACCTATCAGACTTCCTTGGTGTTCGTAGCTATGCATGGGCTGGCCACCTCCCAGAATACTAGTACATATATTTCCCTTCATATATTTATAGTACTATTTGTCTAATTTAGATGTGATAAGGGCACTTGGTAATTTCATAAAGAAGGGATGTGAAAGATTTGACAATGGTCAGGGTTTTACCAAAACCACAGTGAGATTGTAGGGGGGAAAAAATCACTATTCCCAATTGGAAAACACCTGTTTTCTCTGACTTTCGTGACACCGGTCCCTAGAGCAGATACCTGCTCTATAATCATCTTTCTGCACAAATGCCTTGCAAAGAGAAATTAAACTTTTCAGCCCAAATTCCCATTTGTATGTGTCCAGCTTTTTAGCTAACCTCATGTCTAAAAAAGCCTTGAGATGAAACTTTATAGGATAGAAGCAGATGGAAAAAAACCTGGAATCCATAAATTTACCCACCAACAAAAGTACAGTTGCTATAGTTCCTATCAAAGAAATTTTAAAAGAGAATTAGTTCAGATTACTTAGATGTTTTAATTTTATTACTTTTTTCCTTAGTACAAGCTTTAGTTTATCATTAGTGTGTCTCGGTAGGGCTGTGAGTACAGAATGAAATGTGAAAAAGTATTTTATAAAATGCAAACTATTTAATTATTTTTGTGGCTCTCACGACTCCTGGAATGTTGTGCTAATGCAGTTCAGCAATATTCTTGTACCTCATATCAGAAAGGATGATCCTAGGAAAAGAAAACCTGGTTCCCAACTTAAGATTCTTATCTGTCACCAATAAAATAGGTGACTTTTTAGGGTACACAGATGGTTTTCAAAGCACAAGAACCTTCATTTCAAAAACTGGAGATATTTTCTTCTTGGCAGCAATTTCTCTCCACGTTACTTGTAGTTATTATGTGCCTGCTGTCATTCATTAGGGAAGTGGCCAGTGTTCTCAGACGTGCCACTGGATGGTATGATAGGAAGATGAAGTAGGTATCAGATGGTTTAGAACTCAGCTTTGAAATCTCTGAGTTAGACTAATATGTTTCCTGAACCGCATAATTATTTATTACTGATTGAATAAGCCATCTTGTCTCAGACTTCCTCTTCCATTGACTTGCTGGGCAGCAGAAAGGATGTCCAAGTGGCTAAAGGGGTCCCCTCGTGTGATGACCCTATGATAAGTCTAGTTACTCCCTTCACTTGTAGAGACTGTTGCATGCTGCTCTTCAAACCATTTAAAAACAATTATCACACACTATCATTTCTTAGCTGGAGTAATTCCAGGGAGACCAAAAAGATCTCACCACCTGAAAATTTATTATTAAAAAAGTTCATCCCCAAACCTCAGTTCTTCCACTTCAATGCACACAAGAGCAGATCCAGTGTATTGAATTGGGCAATAGAATAAATTATTTAATAGTAAATGGCATTTCACAGTTCTCTGCTTGCTTACCCCTATAAAATACAAACCGTGCAGGCATAGCTAGAGGCTCCTCTGTCTGGTTAAAGAAGACAACATGGAACAGAAAGCTGGAACTTCTGGCTGATACGTCCATGCACAGTACCAGGTTCGTGGCTGTTTTCCTGTCTTGGGAGTCGGGATGTTTGGAGCCTTCTATTTGTGGAGCTGACTCTGTGATTTTTCGTGAGCCATATTCAGATTTACAGAGCAAATAAATGAGTTTCAACTTTTACACATTTAGGTAGGTCTCTGGCTTCTCATTTGGGTGCTTTCTGGTCCCTCATTCAAGCTTAGCAATTTCAGAATGAGCTCCTGAACCATTGCTTTATAACGAACTTAACACTGCGCCCTTGGCAAACCCACGACCCCACTGACGTCAGTGCTGATGCTCCGGGAGAGTATCAAAAAAGGCGTCTCAGAGGAGGAAAGAGAGGCCGTGTAAATAGTACCTCTGCTACGAATGCAAAGTAGTGTACAGATAGCACAGATAATTTGGAAAACTCAATGACAGTTACTGCAAATTAGAAAAGATGTGTCCATTCCCATTGACATGGAATCACGTCTAAACAGCCTGACATCTGTCCTGTGTTGTCTTCTCCTTATGTGTGTATTACTGCAGTAGCTTCTGATGTTAGAAAAATTAGGACAGAAGGAGAGAATAACCTTTCAATTATAGACCTCTGACATCCAACCCTAAAGACTCAAACACTGAAACCACGTTTCATTGTTATTTCTGCCAAAAATTGTGTTAAAAACAAAACAACCCAGGGACCAGCCAGTGGCCAACTGGATAAGTGCGCACACTTCCCTTTGGCAGCCCAGAGTTCACCAGTTCAGGTCCTGGGCGCAGATCTACACACTGCTCATCAAGCCATGCTGTGACAGCGTCCCACATAGAAGAACTAGAATGACCTACAACTAGGATATACGGCTACGTACTGGGGCTTTGGGGAGAGAAAAAAAAAAGAAGATAGACAACAGATGTTAGCTCGGGGCCAATCTTCCTCACCAAAAAGAGCCCGTTTTATAAATACATATCTAAAAATAGTGCTTGGTTCTTTTATTTTCCTTTTTTTTGTTTCTTATTTTCTTCATAGACAAAGGCAACACTTTTATTAATACTTGATTTAATCCAATTTTCTTCTGCAGTCTAGTTTTAAGAAATAATTAGTTCTGTCCAGGTTTCAAAGCAGAAAGGGAAACGGGGAAATGGTATGTTATTCACATTATTAGAAAAAAATCCCAGGAAAAGTAAAAATTGGTTAGCCAGATTTTCTCAATATATCTCAGTATATAATATAAAATAAAATTTCTCAGTATAATTTGCAGTGTATCGATAGTTTCAAGGCTATGTTAATTCTTTCCGTGTGTTCCATTAGCAAATTAATTTTCTAGATGTATTAAGTTGCTCCATAATGGTTCAAGAGTGAGTAAATGCAGCTTCCAAAAGTGTTGAATTTCCTCTGTAAACCAACTACATAACTGTCTAAATTAGACAATCGGAGAGCCTCGCATCTGTGTGCGTCAGCAACTTCCCTTACACGGCGATTATCGAACAATTTACCCAAGGCTGAGTTATATGCACCAGCTCTTGGAAAGGATAGTTCAGTAACGGGGCAAGAAGTTTACACATTGACAAGCTGTGGAAGGGAACTTTGTATTTTTTTACAGTCACAGACCTGATGCTCAACAATTGGGTCTTCTCCAGAGACTAGCCAGCATCTCTGGCTCATTCCTAGGATATAAAAATAAAAGCACCCTCAGCAGCCCTCAGCCTGGCTGCCCTAACTCCTCAGCCTCCCAGAGAAAGCCCGTTGCCTATATTCCAGGATCCTGGAATGGCTTCGGAATGTCTTGAGGCTGCAAATGCAGAACTAAAGAGATACTGTTCTCTTCTGAACTCTCTGCCAGGGTTAGACGAAGCAATCCATGAAGGGGATAAGATGTTTGGGGAGACCATCACGTGCTTCAAACCACCCTATTCCTCACTGAGCATCCTTCCCATCCATCACCATACCACATCTCATAAACACACTCTCACACACTTCAAAACAGATTTCCTAGACGCCAGTTCATCCCAAAGTTTGGTAAATCTGTGCTTCTTAAAGGGAGAGAGACCCTCAAAAACCTCTGAGAAGCGTTTATGTAAAGAAATACCACTTTGTTTCTCTGTCTAAAAACTAGATTTTGTTCCCTTTACTTGAAGATTTTAAGTCTTATATAAATTAAGATTTTCCCATCTGTGGCCTTTTAATGAAAAACAGTGTATAAAAAGCAAAAGCTGAAAAAACTTACGGTTTATCTAAAGGAACAGTTAATTAATATAAGTATTTAAGGAATGTAAGTTAAGCATCAGCTAGAAGGAAGACTTCATTCTATTTCAAACTCTAGAAAACAAAAGAAGGAACCGAGTTCTAATAAAGGCAAGCATAGGACTTCCCTGAAATTAGACGAAAGTTCTTTACTCACAGGTGATGATGTTTTTAAGATGGATCAGTTAGAGTAACAAAAGAAATATTGCAAGAATGTTATAATCCAGAGGAGCAAAATGGCTGAGGATCTAAATGCATCAGACAGTTCCTCCATAAAGCAAAGAATAGTCAGGATGGCTAAACTGTAAACCTTTAAGACCTACAGGAATGAGTTTATGCAATGGTTATTTATCATTTAGAGCTCGTGAGAAAGGTTACACTCTGCAGTTTATCATCATGTACATATCCATATGTGCATATTCTATTAGATTAGTTCATTATGCCTTATTAATGGAATAATGAGTTCTGTTTTTCTAGCTTAATTTTTAAAGTGTACTTCATTCTCCTTAACACAAAGGTGTTCCCACAGGTGTGGTTAGTCCCATTTGGGACCAGTCCAGGCAACACCAGCCCCCAGGGAGACACTTTTTCCAAAAGCAATTATGCCACCTAAAAAAAAAAATGAAAGTCCTTAAGTGTTACGTTGCAAATGCACACTGATTAGCAAATTATTAAATTACTTCAAACCTCATAGCCATCACCCTTTGGTGATCAAGGCTTCCTGTTTATCCACAAGTTTCTTGGCAATCATTTACTCACTCTTGTACAGATTCATTCAATGAGAATTTATCACGTGCCAGGTACTGGTGTTAGATGCCAGAGAATGCAGAGCTAAAAGAACATTCCTTCCTTTCGAGGAGCTCAGAGTCCACTGGGGGAGACAGAGAAGTAAATGACTATAAGAATGGTAAGAGGGCCAGTCCCGTGGCACAGTGGTTAAGTGCGCATGTTCCGCTTCGGTGGCCCAGGGTTCGCCGGTTCGGATCCCGGGTGCAGACATGGCACCACTTGGCAACCCATGCTGTGGCAGGCGTCCCACATATAAAGTAGAGGAGGATGGGCATGGATGTTAGCTCAGGGCCAGTCTTCCTCAGCAAAAAGAGGAGGATTGGCAGCAGATGTTAGCTCAGGGCTAATCTTCCTCAAAGAAAGAAAGAAAGGAAGGGAGGGAGGAAAGAAGGAAGGAAGGAGCTAAGACACAGGTGTTCAAGATGCTGTGGGGTCTGGGGGAGGATCGCCTAACTCAGCTTGGGCACTGGGGACAAGCACAAGGTAAGAGGAACTTCCCAAGGGGTTAGTTTTTAAGCTTAGTCTTGAAAAGGTATGAAAAAGGTTAGCAAACAGAGGTAGAATGTTCTAGGCCAGAAGAGAGCATTTTCTCAGGAGCCGGAGCATGGCAGGTGTTGGAAAGAACATGCAGCTCCAAGCATAGAATGTGTGTGGGGAAGGAGGAAGATGAGACTAGAGAGGGAGGTGGTGGCAGAGAGGGTACTGACGTGGCTGGTGATCTTCCATCCTGGGTACACAGGGCTCTCTTAAAGGAGTTTTACCGGGAAGCAACATAGTCAGTCAGGCCACAATATATGGATGGATTCCATATAGAAAAGCAGAAGGTTAGGAGAAGTTAGGAGATAGTGAATGTAGTTGAGAAATGAAGACCTGAACCACGGTTGGGCACAAATTACAGAGAAAGAAGTAGATTAATCATTAGGAAATGAAATAGCACTTCGTGACTGAATGCAAGAGAGGCGGGTGAAAGACGATCTGCTCACTTAGGTGACCACGTGGATGGGGAAATACAGGGAAGAAGCAGGTTGGGGGGCAAAGGATGAGTCTGGATTTGGAAATGATGAATTTGAGGTTCCCATAGTACACTCTGGCACGTGGTCGCAAATGGCTGGTTCGAACTTAGGAGAAGCCACTTGTAGAGATGTGGACGTGAAACCATGGAAAGAACTGAAGCCATGAGTCCGAATGAAATCACACTGAAGGGGAATGCAGAAGATCTAGTTACAAAAGGAAAAAAAAATGTGTGAATTCGTGAATTCACAGACTGGAGTTTCCTGTGGCTTAGCAATAAAGACAGTGCCCGTGTTAACACCTTAGGGTCCGCTTGCTGCTACTGGACACCATATGCCGAATTTTTTGACACCTTCAAATCTGTGCCTCTTGAACACTACATCATCTCTGTGTTGCTCCCTTTTGCTCCCTTGCTGCCCAATTTTGGCCGTTCCTCTGCTTTCCCTCACTTCTCACCCTTCTCGGTGTTCATTTTCTCCCTTAAAGCTCGTGAATAGACAACATTTTCGTCTAAATATTTTTTCACCTTCCATTCTGAATCTGTTCACTACTGCGTTTGTTTTTCCTTCCAGTTCCTTCCTGTTCTCCCCAGTTTTCCAAGTCATCGACGTTTCATTAGCTCCTTGATGCTGCTTTCTTTCTGTCCTCTCTTTGTTCTCTCTTCTGAGGGGCAGCACAGCCTGACAGGAGAAAGCGCTGGATTTGGAAACAGAACCTGGGTTCCTTCCTGATTTTGTCACTTGCTCCTAACCGTGTGACTTTGGGCAAGTCACAGTACCTCTCTAAAATTGTGCACCCTCACCTGTAAAATGAAAGGCTTCTTAGTAATTAAAAATCCCTTCCTATTCTAAAAAAATCTGTGATTCTGCCATTTCTCCCCAGCTTTTCATAGGCCCCTGTCAAGGCTTATTCCAAAAGAAACAACATTTAACAAGTTCCCAAATTTCCTTTGCTAAAATAGTTGGGCATATTGCGTTTCTGGAAAACAATACCTTCCGTCAAATAATAGCTAACATATTATGCTGGTGGTAGTAATTTATAGTAATAAATAAATTTCTCTTTCCAAATAGGCTTTCTACTTTTTTTTAACCTTCCCAACTTAGCACAAGTGTCCCAGATCCCTCCTTCTCCTCACTTACTGCACAGCCATTTCCTGGGTGGGGGTCCGTGTCTGGCAGAACAGGTGCCAAAATAGAGGAAGACAAAAGAAAAGGGTGGGCACGTCCTCTGAGCACATCCAGGCCCCATGGAATAAATCCAGGAGGATGCGGGCAGGCGTAGTCTTGCTTCACAGACTCTTTGGAGCAAAAATTGCCCTTGACATCAGCTGTCTAGCAAGTCTGCATTTCAAGACCTGCACCAGAACTGTTATCCAAATAAATAAGATGTGTCCTATTCCTGTCAGCCTTCTCCAGTCAATAAACAAACAAAAGAAGAATGACTTGACTATGATCCTTCTCTTAATGATGGCTAACGTAGAACCCTTCAAACCCCAAAGGGAACTAATTCTGGAATGTCCTGACTTGGATGCCTTTGTCTCAAGGCCTATGAATTTCAGAGCTGGGCTTTGTCAATTTGTCACTTCTCCCTGATGTGGTAATGACTGTGTAAGGAAAGAGGCATTGGGTCACTTTTCTTGAATTCATCTTTGAAAAGTATGTCACGTCTGTGACCATTTATCACTGGGCTCAATGTTCAAAGAAAGGGCAGGACCAGAGGTGAAGGAGGAAAGGTCTGTCTTGTCTGTGCTCCTCTGAACTCATGTTGTCTGGGGTGTTTGAAAAAAGAGAATAGTGGCTTGACTGCGGGCTACTGCCCTTGCTGGTTTTAGGGTGCAAAGCTCTGGTCAGAATTTGCCCCATCACGAAGACCTCTGAATGAAATGCTACAGCAGCAAAGAAATTTAGATAAGTGTTAACTGCCTCCCGCACCATGCAAGTCTCACCCTTTCTCATCAAGGTCCTCTTAGCACTTGATACGAAAATCATGGAAAATAATGCTTTCTCTTGTCTTCCTTATTTTGCATTTTCCCGTCATTTTTGGTAATATGTGGGTAGCAGTCCGCTAAGTACCAAATGAGCCCGTGATTTAGGAGTTGGTTGATTGCTCTGCTTACCTTCGTGATGGAAGCATTTTGCATTTTCTATCCAGAACCTGATTTTTGAGGATTTCTTACTGACAACATTGCTACTGAATTCAAAGAAATGATGATTTGTCTATGAGATAGTTGTTAAAATACATAAACCTGAGATTCATTCCTGGAATACTTGAATACAAATTCCTTTGCTGTTAGTGTTACAAATCGCATTATTGCTGTTAGGATTCCAACTCCGTCCACCATTAGGAGTTTAAATCAGGTTCTGTTCTGTTTTTGCTGTTTCTGCATGTCCTTCATCAGGAATGAGGATCAAGGAAAGATTTCTGCATACGTTTTTGTTATGATAGGGTTAGTAACTTTGTTCTACTTTACCACAATAACAGAGAAGAGGTTGTTACAAATTAGCATTGTGAAAAAAGCATTGCTATAGCAGATGGCAAGATTGGAGGGATAAATTTTTTGTTTTTGCTGGCTGTTAAACTATGGAAGGAAACTGGAACCTAAGGAACGCCAATAGATGGAGGAAAAGGCTCTCCCTCTATATAAGGAGACATTAGGGAGAAAGACAGGTTAGGTAAGTCGTTCATGGGAGTCCTTACTGTGATTCAAGTCTTACAGCGAACGGATGTACCCCCACTAAGCAGCTCTCAGAGGAGGCTTATTCTGGGATGGCCCTGGGCAAGACACCAGTCATGACTAAAGTTGAACATTTATCTCATCCAGAGGTCTCCAGAAGGAACCCAAACAAACATCTACTGCTGTCTTGCCTTCTCAAATCAGGCTGGTTTCTCCAGCCAGTGATAAAACATACCTTTAGCTGGCTCCCATTCACTCTTCTATAGGTGAAAAGAAGAAAGGTTTGGGAGAAGGGCATTGCCAACATTATATGAGTAAGTACATGAGTTTTTCTCATTTTTGAGACAGACCAATTCCGTGTCAGGCTGAATTATAAGCCAACAATTAGCACAAGGGATGAAGGACATTCCACCCCTGAAAACAGCTCCACTTCTCCAGAGTTATAACTGCTTGTCTTTGGTTTACTGGCTTCTCTAACGCCCTGCTCTGATTTACACAGATTTTTCCTAAAAGCAGAAGGTAATTTTAAAAACATAACATTTGATTAAGGAAGCCATTTTATGGGGAAGTATTGAAGACAGTAGATAATCCTGCTGTTGAGTTTTAAAGAAAGTTTTTGCGAACTGCAAATTGTTTCCACACGAATAAATTTGCAATATCAATAGTCTATTGACATGTGTGGGTAACTGTCTAAGTCGGTCAATTTTTCTCTCAGTTGAGGAGCCACTAAAGATGTTTAAGCAGAAAAGTATTATAATCGTGGTGTTTCAGGAGATTAATTTGGTGTCAGTGAGTACAGGGAAAGACAAAAGACCAGTTTTAAAATCGAAGACAACCACGGGAATGGGCAGATAAATATCTGAGACACATTATGGAGGGAAAATGAAGAGTTGAGAACTTCACGTCTATAAGGGGGAGAGAGAGAAAATTTCAGCTCAGGATGAATACAGCATTTTCAACTGAGAATGGCAGACGCTCTGACTCTCTGGGGCATTTCTTGATAAGCCCACTGCTTAGGAAACTTAGAAAGAGATTTAAACATATACCACGGAGGCCAAAACAGCAAGTCTAGGCAAAAACGCAATCAAAATTAAAGATGAACAAATAGATAAACATCAAGTAAGGGCTTCTCATCAGTGAAAGAGCAGAAGGTCATTAAGAGCCTGAGGGAGCTTGTCTTTTCCAGTGAGTCTTTTGTGAAGAGGGGTCAACCGGGAGCAAAAAGAATGTGCTGTGTTATGAATTTGAAGCTGTGAGGCTAAGACCAGATGAGTGGAATGGAGAGCGTGAAGTTGATGTCCTAGTCAAATTCCCTGGAGCCTATATTGCATTGTAAATTCAAAAAGCTAATAACAGAAAACTATGTCTCAGATATACACGCTGGCCAGGGCTCGTTCGCCAGCGAGGCCAAGCAACATTAAGTAGAGCCACAAAGTTGCACACAAGCAGAGAATATGACCAGAGGCGTCTATGGGAAGGCCTCTCTGAGGAACCAGCGTCAGAGGACTTCAGGGGACAGTTGGCCATTTGCTGGAGCGTTGCTTTTCTGCTTTTGCCGAGGTGAAGAAGAGTCCGCCTGCCATTTCTGAAGTCCCTGAAAAGTCATCTTGGACTACTCATTTTCTCTCACTCCCTTCTCCAGAGTCCCCCCGGTAATTTTAATGTCTGTCATCCATCTTGTTTTCATTTCTTTTGGCATAGATGCTAATCCATGAAGAAGTTTTCATGGATCCACAGTGAAATGAAAAAAGTAAATAACGATGATGTGGAGAATTTTTTCATAAAGCTTCACTTATTTCTTTTAAAGAGTGGGCACTCGCCCTGAGGTTCGGTCCTTCCTACCTTTGGTCGGTTTAAATGGCCTTTCTTTATGAAATGATGGAGGTCACGGGGGATAGCTTTTTATTTAAAAACCCTCTGTTGGTCCTTGATTTTTTTTGGTCCTGATTTGTAAAATTGGGAAGTCCAGGAAGTCCTCCCCGCGTCCCTGTCACCCTGCCTCTGGGCTCCATCAGTGCTGCCATGACATCAGCTTTCCTTTATAGCCTTCTTCAGCTCCCGGACAGTCCCCAGTGAGGACACTGCCCAGGGCCTCCCTCTGCTGTCTGATGGGCCCTTCATGGACCCTCCTCTTGTGCACTTTTGCCCCGAACTCCCCACAGCCCTTCGTCTCCACTCCTCCACGCCCTTACCCTTGCTGTTTTCCTGACTGCAGTGCCATCTCATGCCTTATCAGCCTGTCTAAATCCTGCATCTATTTCCCAGTCTGACTTAGGGCCCCACCTTGACGCGGCCCTTCCCTCACTGCTCCAGCATAACACTACCTCCTCTCTCTGCACTTGAGTGCTCTGGGAATCTGTACCATTCACGTGGCACTCCTTTGCAACAGGAAGTTTTCGTGTGTATGACTTCTTTCCCCAGCCAGACTTCTTATCCTTGTGTATCCACAGGAGCCTCACATTGTGACTTGCACATAAGCTTTTTCAGAAACTGTTAAGTGACTGGTTAGGTAGCAGCTCTGGGCGCCTTAGATCACAGCAGCCTTCCTGGCCCACCTCATGCAAACACCTCAGCCCTCTCCGTGCCTTCACTCGGATTCAGCCACTCCTCTGAAGGCACAAATTCAGAACTTGCAGGGCTAACCTGTGAAGTGGGGCCACTAAGATCCCAGCTTAACCCTAGGTCATTCTAGCTGCACTACCTGCAAAGGTTACTTGTATGTTTATTCCCCAAAGAACCAAAGGCTAATAAGTTAGCGTCTGAATGCGCAGCATCCCGTGCTCTATCACAGTGCGCTCAGTATCCTGTGATACGAAATGCCTGCCCAGCAGGACGGGGAATGTGTGGTAAGCCAATGAAAGAGCAGAGGCAAAGGTGGGAGAAAGGCTTGCTGCTGGAGAAAGGTGACGTTCCAGCTTTAGATTGAATGGAGCCAGGAAACATAAACCAGCAAAAGGGTCGCAAAAGGGCAAGTGAGTGACAGCTGCAAGAGTGAATCAGCAAAGTGCTGGCTGGTGGCATCGTCTGCATTAAGCGGCGGGCTCCACTTTACATCAGGCACTGGGATTTACAGAAGACTGGTGGACCTGGGGTCCGGCACATGAAAGTCCCAGTTGTGGTCCACTCATAAGATGCAAAAGAGCCCAATCAAGTCATCAAACCACATCATATTCTCATTTTTCCATCTCTAAGAGAGGAGGGCAGACAAGGCAGTACTGAATTATCTTTTATACAGGAGCATTCAGAAGGATGTTAATTTCTTAAAAACACATTAACACATTCTTCCCATCATACTGTGAGAGACGTACAGTGAGGCAAGAATGATGTCCGGGTTAAGATTGAACTTTAGCTGGGTTTTGTGGATAATTCTGTAACTTCTCTGCAGTATAAGTAAACCTGTGCGTATTTGTTTCTTCAAGAGCAATAATTGCTTCGAAAAAGCAATGACAGCAATAAACCGTGTTGCGTTTCTTTCACTGATGCCTTAATCTGCCACGGGCATTTGGGTCAGCGGGCAGGCGAAGGAGTCAGCTTTTTTATTCCAGCTCTGCCTTTTGTAGGTCCCAACAATGATTACACTTAATGGTGCATTTTCTTTCTCTTCGTTTCTCCATTGCTCGCTTCTCCCTCCTGAGTGCTAATTCCTGCGGCTGGCCGAGCAGCACAGCAGACTGTCAGATCAAGTCGGTCAAACCCATGATCTGACTGATATTGTCTCCACTGAATTAATGGGATCAGCTCATCCCTGGGCTCTAAACAGACTTCCCCTGTCTCTCCTTTCTCCTTTCTTCCTGCCTATCTCCACCATGACATTGCCCTGGCTAAATCTTCTCTACCTTTATTATCTGGAATCTTCTAATTACTAACCACATTTTTCAAAGCTAATTTTTACTCTCCAAAAACCCTCTACCTTTTTATTCCAAAATATCATTTAAGTACTTTTTTCTACTCTTTTTCTCCTTGTCCCATGTTTGCACCCATTAATATGACCCTCCCCCACTGTTTTCTCCCCTGGTGACTTCTGTCTGTCGCTCCTAAGGTTCTTCCTCTGCTCATTCTGCATCTGGGCTCATTTTAAGTAGGACACAGTTCAAGTCTCCGTTTTGCTTGGACCTTTTATTAATGAAGCAACTTAATCTGAAATCTAATCTTAACTATATTTTTGGCCCAACGAAGTCCCTAGTTTTTCATCCAGAACTTGCTTCTTTTTTTTTCTTTCTTCAAGCCACAATGTCAGTTTTGAAATTTTCTCTGGTGCTACCACAAATAGAAAAGTCACAAAAAAGTCAATTCTTCAGTAAAATGTTGTATCTATAATGTATATTTATGATTATAGGACAGCTTTTAAAAATATATCCTAGGGGCCAGCCCCCGTGGCTGAGTGGTTAAGTTTGCATGCTCTGCTTCAGTGGCCCAGGGTGTCGCCGGTTCAGATCCTGGGCACAGACATGGCACCGCTCATCAGGTCATGTTGATGCAGCATCCCATATAGCACAAGCAGAGGCACTCACAACTAGATTACACAACTATGTACCAGGGAGCTTTGGGGAGAAGAAGAAAAAAAAAAAAAAGATGGGTAACAGATGTTAGCGCAGGTGCCAATCTTTAAAAAAAAAAGTTAACATTTAAATTGTAAGTTCCCTTTATATGTATATGCTAAAAAAGAGTAAGTATATAATAAAAAAGTAAATAATTATTAAATGTCAGGAAATATTACATCTCACTTCAGCAAACATAATAAATCATCATTCAAGATATCACCCATTCCTACAACGTCAGTATAGACAAGAAAGATTATCACCACCCCCGCCAACATTTAAGTCCCAATTTACCATTACAAATTATGTCAATCACTGAGAAATAAGGAAGCTGTTAAAAGGCTTTATTTTATTAATTTGTTGAAGATGTCTCAAGGCACTAAAAGAATGTTTTTACACATGCAAATACATACATGTATGTATACATACTGTTTTGACAAAGTTGTATATATATATATATATATATTCACATCGCACTGCCCTAGAGGACGTAAGTTGGTAAAACTTTAAAAACTGATGTAACAGCGAATTAAATCTACTTTGTAGAAAATATGGCGGAATACTAAGGAATTTAATATCAGCAAACATGTTCCCTTTGAAACAGCAAATTAGCTGTGCGGGAGCATTTTGGTCACACTTCAAAGAATAATGTGCTGCGATGGAGAGCTGGTCTGTTTACTCTGGCTCTCACCGGTGAGGTTTTTCTATATTAAACAGGCTTTTGATTACTTCAAAGCATGTTTGAAGTCCTCACTCTGCATAGCTCTTGCGCAAAGACAAATATTCTTCCAGATCTGTGCAGCTAATATTGCTGCCTATCATATTTATAAGGAGGAAGGACTGGCAGGTTCTAGTTAACACCAAGTTAATGCCTCTTTTATTTAGTTATGACAGTGAAGGTCGCCTGACAAATGTTACATTTCCAACCGGCGTGGTCACAAACCTTCATGGAGACATGGACAAGGCTATCACAGTGGACATTGAGTCTTCCAGCCGAGACGAAGATGTCAGCATCACTTCAAATTTGTCCTCGATCGACTCTTTCTACACCATGGTTCAAGGTAAACACAAAAGCGTAGTTTCCAACTGATCATTTTAAAGTACCACTAGCACCCAAAATAGAATGTGGCAACCTCCGTTTTCTAAGATGAACCAGAAAAGGGAAGGGGAAAATAGAAACCTCTAGAGATATTGATGAAATAGTCTAATGTCTACATGTAATGTTTATTTAGTAATGTATACATATTTAAAATCACAGAATATATAAAACAATATGTTAACCTAGAAATAGTATCTTTTTTCACTCCTGTTTAATGAAGTGACTTAATTCCAACGCTTTGCGTGCATGATCAGACCCTTTCTGAGTCATCCACCGTTCTCCAGAGCATGTCATCCTCACGACCCTGGAAGAACGGTAATTTGAGGCAGAGGATTTTCTAAATCCATGCGTGATGCAGTATTTGAATCTGCATATGATGTGGTCACTGGAAATTTTATACCAAATACCAAGTACTCATTTATGTACTATCTGGACTTTTGTTTTTTTCATTCAGTCTATAGGCATATATTTCCAATATCTCCATAATGGAACTGCCTGCCATATTCCTTCTTGATGTAATCTTGAAAAAGCCTATTTACAATGACAATTGCAATGGTGAGGTTGTAGCTCTAAGAATAATTACTAAATCTGAGTTAAACTTCTTTGACTCATTTTTTTTTTTTACCAGTTCTGTCAGGTGATCTCTACAATCATCTAAAATTAGTATTGTGTGAATTCATTTCTTCCCCAAATGGTCCTGTATTAATCAACAATTTTAAATTGAGGCAGTAGCCTACACAATATGAGAGGGTTTTTTTGTACAAAATATAAGATGACTGCCTTTTTTTAAAGTCAATTTCAGGGGGAATATCACCTTATATTTTTGGTATACAAGTATAGGTATTAAATCTTTCCGAAAGATCTTTGATAAAGGATATAAGAATGCATATATGGGAGGCAGTCTTCTAAGACCTTGGAGGTAACACATCAGCCTCCTAAAAGAGCACATATTTGGCTCTTTGCAAAACATTTATGGCACATTCCATGGAAGCTGACTGAGCCCTCATTTATTTCATCAGGCAAATGAGAAAAAGAAATCTACTGTAAGTGGAGAAGGACTTTAAATTCCCCTAAAGTTTGCCTTTAATATTCAGCCAAACATGTTACAGCATGAAATGCCGGAAATCAAAGTTGTTTTCTTATTTTCTACAAAGACTTCATTAAATACTTTTTATTTCCTTATAAATGGAATTGAGTCGTTTTAGAAATTTATATCACTTCTAACGGCACAGCCGACCGAGTATTTAATCCATATCAAGAGTTCGTGTTTTCTGCTTCTTGTTTTTTAGATCAGTTAAGAAACAGCTACCAGATTGGTTACGACGGCTCTCTTAGAATTATCTACGCCAGCGGTCTGGATTCGCACTACCAGACAGAGCCACATGTCCTGGCTGGCACAGCCAATCCAACGGTGGCCAAAAGAAACATGACTCTTCCTGGTGAAAACGGTCAAAATTTGGTGGAATGGAGATTCCGAAAAGAGCAAGCCCAAGGAAAAGTCAATGTCTTTGGTCGAAAGCTTAGGGTAAGTAAGTGTCAGAGAGTGGGTGATGGCGGCCCAGTTCTCTGTATCATGGAGAAGACCTGTCCGTGAGGGCGGGTCTCTGTCCACCCTCATGTGTCCAGGGCCACACGCGGTGAAGCGTCTTACCCAAGAGCATGTGTTATAGCCAACCGTCAAGCCAGTGGATGATTCGTAATAAAAGCCAACTATTTGAGAAAAGGTTTTCTCAATATTTCTATGATTAAAAATAAATTCTTCCCAGGGAAATTAGGAAATTGCCGATAGCACAATTCCAGATCACCTGGACGTCAACTGATTCTTGTTTTACTAGTATTATCTTAATAATCTTATACTTTTCCTTTACCCACTCAGTTAGGAGTGATGGCTTCCTAATACGGGCATGGGGATAAGTAAGAATTGGCTTAAATATTGACAGTTTTCCAAATCATAAATATCTATATGGAAAAAGATGGGCTGGCTATGGAGAGGTGGATTCTTTCTTTGCATTCTCAATATTTTTAAAGTATAGTTGGGATACAGAAAAATATCAGTGTCAGAACCTAATTACTGCCTCCTCACTATTGACTCACATTATTTTTATGCGGACTGTGATGATATTTCTGATTAGGCTAGTGTAACTGATCTTTGCAAAATGTTCTCTGCATTACCTTGTTGGTGTTTTTCTTTCTCCCGCTCACATTGTGGGCCAAATATATGTGGAAAGTAAGACGTGATTTATGACAGCTCTTCGGTAAAGACAACATGGACTAAGTACTAAGTCACAGATTACAAGAGACCACCTTCGACCACTATAAACTGAACCTGATTCATTCTTTCTATTAGTAAACAGATTTTAGTTTATCCGATAAATGTAGATAACTATTCCTAACATTACATCCCTTGCCATTTAAAAAAAATTACTTAAGGGGCCAGCCCGGTGGCATAGTGGTTAAGTTCACACACTCCACTTTGGCGGCCTGGGATTCATGGGTTCAGATCTCAGGTGCAGACCTACACACCACTCATCAAGCCATGTTGTGGCAGCGTCCCACATACAAAATAGAGGGAGATTGGCACAGGTGTTAGCTCAGGGCTAATCTTCCACACCAAAAAAAGAAAAGAAAAAAGAATGGAAGGACCAAAAAAAATTACTTAAATTCATGGAGAGAGAACAAAACATGGAGCATACCACTAATGTCCTTTTTTCTGCACCAAAAATGGTTAAATTATTATTATAACAAGCCAACATTCTTTATCTGGGACAATCCTTCAGGGTAAGAAACAGTCACTACATATTGTCCCTGGCTATTCCAGGAAATAGAAATGAAGAAAAAAGAATCAGTGGATCAAACACAGACCATATCCAACTTACAGGTTATATTCTGATTCCACTTCAATTACAAGACAGGTGCTTGGGACTCTAAATTCATGGTCTGCTGGAACCAGTGCTTCATGCTCCCACCTCACGCATACCCCAGGCTGTGGGAGCCTGGATGCCCCTGCTCCAGAGCCCCTGGATCAGGAGTTCCGGCCAGCAGGAACTAGGGGAGGCTGGAGGGGCGTCACATCATTGAGAGGAGTGAGAAGAAAAATCAATAGAACACTAGAAGGAAGAACAAGATCAGGGTTGAAGTGACGGGCAGGAAAACAAGTTTCAAACTTGTTTCAGGTCACTCTCATAGGGTCTCTGTCTGTTGCCAGCGTCATTTCCAGCTCCTGCCTTTTTTTCGACTGAACTGAGGAGTCAGTAGCTGCCTGCATCCCCATCTGCTGCTGTCACTGCATACTTCTTCCCAGGGCCCCTGCTGCCTTGGACCACTGCAAACTGGAAGCTAGTTCACAGGCTTTATCTTACTCAACTGTTCCTACAGCAGGCACGGTATACATATTCACAGGTACACACGCACACACAGAGCCACACCAGTTCTCAGACACAGGGCCTACTTCATCAAAACACACAAAGATCCTGCTCATGTTTGTGCTCCTCATTCTGCACACCAAAGAAGACACAGTACTGAACTAGAATTCAAAAAGTATTGGTTCTAGGGGCCAGCCCAGTGGCATAGTGGTTAAGTTTGCACGCTCCACTTTGGCGGCCCACAGTTCATGGGTTTGGATCCCTGGTGCAGACCTACACTGCTCATCAAGCCATGCTGTGGCAGCATCCCACATACAAAATAGAGGAAGATTGGCACAGATGTTAGCTCAGGGCCAATCTTTGTCACCAATAAAATATATATATATATATATATATATATATACACACACACACACATATAGGTTCTAGATCAGGCTCCACTTTTTACTAATAATAAACCTTATGGGAAAATCATAATACCTCTAAACCTCATTTTCCTTATCTATATCATGATATCCATATTATGATATAAATAATATATCATCTAGAAAATAAATTATGCCATTATAACATAGACATTATATATATGTGTATATATAAATATATATATATATATATAGCTATATTACGGATAAATGAAATTTACCCTACCCTGCTTCTGTTTCACACAATTGTTACAGAATCAAATGAGAATGTGAAAGTACTTTGAAAATAAAAGGCATGATTATATATTTCCTAACCCTAACCCAGAGAATCTCAACCACAAACGCAAACGTTGGGCGTTTATACCCACACAACAGGTGGCTAGGAAAGAGCTATTTAGCACCCTGGGTAGGAGAATGTCAGCACAAAAGAGGGAAGAGGATGGGAAACACTTTGCCCAGAAACTGACCACATAACATGTTGCCTGCTCTTCTTTGAGACAAGCTGTCTAAGTGAATCCTTTTTTCTTTGTCACACTGCTTTTCTAGACATCAAAAGAAATTAGGAGGAAAAGAGGAGAAATCCAATCTGAAGTCTCTGGTCCTCTTCCTGATTCTAAATGAAGAAAATACCTCCCTTTGGGGAGGAGGAGACTAGTGCACTAATGCCTATGGGTGTTATTTTCTTTCTAAATAGCAGAAGCACAATGCCTCAGCAAGACATTTCTGAAAATATACTATTTCAAATGGCCTGTTCGGTCACAATGAAAGGAGATTTCCAGCTGATAGGTGTGATTGCTCTCCGAGAGACAATGCCGAGATCGCAAGGGAGGGTTTCTTACTTTCAAGATAAGATTGGATGTGCCAGTGCTGCTAATTTCATTCCTCTGTGGATTCTAAGAGAGAAATTCTAGGGAGAAAGTGATGATATGAAAATCCGGTTTAAGGACTGGACCTGGAGTCTGCCAAAATAGAAAAGAGAGGAGCAAGAAGGGAGGGAGACCCGAGGCCACGGCAGCAATCCGAATCAGCCCGGAAAGCCACCGGTTTCCGTCCCTCTCTTTTCTGAGACATGAGCACCTCCTCTCTTAGCTTTCATTATTTCCTAGCAGAAAGTTCTTTTCATTCTTAAGTTATTGACCTAAATTGAGCTATGTGCCAGACACTTAAATATTTATTCAATGAATGAAAGAAGGACAAAACCTTATAATACGGATTATTTCATTGCATGTAGATCTTCCTAAGAGAGAAGCTATATGAATAGCACATCCTTGCAAATCTTTGACTGTTAGAAAAAACCTAACCCCAGATAGAATAGGTTACATAGATATAATAGATAGAACACTAGATATAGTAGTTTCAAATTTTTTTTAAAAGCAAGGAGTAGAAAAGGAAAATTTATAGAAGAAACTAGCAACATGAAAAGCATTTTCTGTGAAACAATGCTTGAGAAAAGGGGCGAGTACAGTAGGAATAACAAGCAAATGAGATGGTGATAGAGATGAGGGAAAGTGGAGCAGAGGAAAGATGAGACGATTCCCTAGCTCGTGTGTTCCTAGCTACAATTTTTTTAAAGGTGTATGCATAATAGTTGCTTGTCCTCTTATAATATTTCGTAAATATTCCTAAATTTTCCCAATGTTGGACTTTGGAACCAGCCTTAAATCAGTTACAAAAAATTACAATGGCATTCTGCTAATAAAATTCATCTTCTGAACTTGCCCAGAATTCAGATGCTTAAAGGAAAAAAATGTAGTGAATTATTTTAAAACGAATTTCTCAAAATTTGAAAGCCAAGAGCGTGTTGAAAGGCATACATAAATGTGATGGCACATTTAAGTCTTATCATGCCAGGCACGTTTGTGTGATGTCCTGTTCTCACTTTAATCTGAGTGGCACAGCCTGGATGGGGTTGTACAGTGCAGTCAGCACTTGCTGCCGTGTGGAGAGACACAAAACACTTTGCAGCCCGTTGATGTTCTAACAGGGACACGAGGGAGTCGTGATACTGTCACCAAGTGTACTGGGTGATGAGCCAGCCCTTCCTCCCGTCCCTCTGTAACATTCCAGATACGTGAATATAATCCTACTGTGCTTTATGTCTTAGTTTTTCAAGTATTCCAGAACGAAAATAACTACCCCCCTCCCGATATCAAAGGGTTGTTGTGATTAATGACAGTCATGCTGGGCATGATCTTTGAAAATGGGGATTTTCCATGCTTACTTAAAAGAAATGCTGTATATCACAAAGGAATTCATGGTGATCTCTTATCCAGACACAACATTTGGAGTCATTTTTCTATGGCTGGAGGTATAGTCATGATCCGATAGAAGGTTTTTCATCTTAGATGAACTATTCAACTTAACTTGATATTTTTTATATTAAAAATATTTATTAAAAGGCCACTGGGGCATGGAACAATGCTGGGGCTTTATGATTGTCAAAAAAAAAAAAAAAAAGGTTGCAAAGTTGCCATGATTTCATAGAGGTATAGTTAAGTGAGACTAGAATGGAAATGTCCCTGGACTTCTGCGCTTTGTTCATGACACCCAAAGGAGAAAGTCTGGGCATGTTGAGGAGGGATAGAAAAAACAAAAGATCTGTCAGTATTTTTTGGAATTTTACATATTGAATAACAGTGGCTGGTGTCTGGAAACTGAAAGAATGGTTAAAACCTTGGCTTATGTTAAGAATGTGGGGAAAACCACAGCCACAATCTAATTCTTTCCTCATTACTTCAGTTTGAGGACATAAGAAAAGCATTGCATACAATATTGGTCTGGATAAAAAGAAAAATGTACACTTCTATCCAGATGTTTGGTCTCACAGTGCTTGTAGATGTTTCCATATGGTGACATGTTTGGTATGGCGGCTGACACAGTGGCAACAGTAATGACACCCTTTGATTTTCACCTGGATGCTTTGGTGTTGTGTAGCCATACTCACAAACCAAGGAACAAGTCAGAAGCCCAGTACAGGGTGCAGGCAGGGGTTCCGGACCTGTCTCTTTGCCCTTCAGGAACCAAACAATCATACCAGACCTGCAGCCCAGATTTCTTATGCTCTAACCAGAGGAAATATTGCCAAGATAAGGGGGGTTAAGGAGGCAGTAAGGAAGTGAGATACAAATGGTGATGAATGCAAACAGATCAGGCAATGCTGTGGGTTCATAGTCCATGGAAACCACACAGTCGGTCTTGCGTGGCTATTCGCAGCTTGGAATAACTTACGGAAGGAAAAAAGAGGGCAAACCTAAACAGTCAGGTTTTTTTTTTTTCTTTTAAATCACAATCTAAGAAACACAAGAGCCCTAGGAAACCACTGAAACTGTGCAAAACCTCTTCTCAAGGCGTCAAAGATTTTGTGCAAATACAGGCTGAAGAGCTGGATTCTGCCACCTCAGGACTGAGTCAATTTGATATCAGATGAAACCTTTATACAGACTTTCAAATACATATTTGTAACGTTAGCTAGGAGCTTTGTTCCAAGGTACGCAAAGCATTCTGCAAACCTAAACTCATAAAGTTACACAAAATTCACATAAGGCAGGGAGCAGCTAATACGCAGACATTGCCACACAGGAAAACAGACGCCCAGAGACCCTTCAGCTGGCTGGTCAGAATCATGTCCCATTACTGAAAGACACAGCTAGGGGCTCTAGCCAACCTCTTTATTTACACATGGACAAAACAGATTCAGAGAAAGCCCAAAGTCGGGCTGCCTCTAGGCCCTCCCGGCTATGAGAGCAGCATCTTGATTCCTGCGTTCCTCCTCCCAGCATGCATGAGCATACATGCATACACACACACACACATCAATACATACCAATACCTGCTATGGTACAGTGGGGTTTTTCTTCCCCTACATCAGCTGGATCTGAAATGACAGAACTGAAAAATCAAGATCTCCTAACTTCCATCCGGGTCTGTGCCTTCTCATTTTCTATGCATCATCTCTGGGGGTGCTTTTTCCCTGCAAATCACTTTGCCTGTAAGGCTTGAACTTCTTTTTAGCGTCTATCTTTCCCTTTCCATGGACTTCACAATACTCCCCTTGAACAGCTAATTGGAAAAGTTGAAGCTTAAGGAGTATTTGTTCCCGGGACTTGTTTGATGTCAATGACACAATGCACACACTAGTTTTATCCTAGATTTTCCATAAATATACATGTATATTATACATACACATTTATTTACACATACATAGGTGTGTGTATGGTGTGTGTGTGTATAATTCATCAGCTGGGGCTGTCCATTTTGAAGGTTCTTTAGAGCTCAGACATGATCATGTAAAATTAAGAGTTTCCCATTTAATTTTTAACAATCCAGATAGTTCAGGAGCATTTTGATATGTACAAGCCGCCACTGCCACAAAGGTGCTGTGGGAGACCAAAGAATCGAATGGCCCTGGGCTCACTGTTGGGCGGTCCCAGTCTGCAAACACTGTAGACCGTTTGTAAAGTAGAATTTAACCAAGGCCACATTTCCATTGCAGTAATGAAGGCTGGTTTGTGTACGCCTTGGCTCACAGATAGTAACAGCCAAATGTAGTCCCAGATTCAGGACATGGCACAGAGCCACACAGAGGCCCGATGACAAACAACATGGTGCTAGATTTGTAAATTAAGCACAGTGGTCAGACCATGTAGATGCCGGAGTAGAGGATCTGAAGTTCCTGCCAGTTAACCAGATGTTATCAAAGAAAAAGGCATGCTAAAAAAGTGTGACATTTCAGCACTTGGCCAAAAGCAATGATCGTGTTTGTAACCTCCTGCTATTTAAACTCATTAATAATTTACAGTAATGTGGGTTCCAGCCCCTACTTAACTGCTCTTCAAAGGGCTAGAGTCACACTTACCACTGTTTTATTTAATGTAGCCATGATTAATCCACAAAGCAATTATTTTCCAATGTCTTATGGGGGGAGGAGCTTTGAGTAATTTACAGAGATGTCATGTTTACCACCTCCATATCTTCTGAACAAACTTTAAAGCAAATACATTTTGGTATTTTTCTTATCAGTTGCTTAAGTTTACAAAATTTAATTGAAAAGGTTTTGAACAAATGCCAGGCTGTCTTTCTGCTTAATGAAACCTTTTAAAAGAGCAGTTAATCTACTGCCTTGCACTTGTACCCAAGAAGTTGCTAAATTAATTTACTGACAAAGAGAATCAATCATCCTAAATGGTGTTTAAACAATAGTGGGGACGCTGAAGAGTAATAAGGGACTGGTCCTGGATTCACATGATTTATTTTATCATCTTGTTTGTGTTGTAACAGGTTAATGGCAGAAACCTCCTTTCCGTTGACTTTGATCGAACCACAAAGACAGAAAAGATCTATGATGACCACCGTAAATTTCTACTGAGGATCGCCTACGACATGTCAGGGCACCCAACTCTCTGGCTGCCAAGCAGCAAGCTGATGGCCGTCAATGTCACGTACTCATCCACAGGTCAAATTGCCAGCATCCAGCGAGGAACTACAAGCGAGAAAGTTGATTATGACAGCCAGGGGCGGATCGTCTCTCGGGTCTTTGCTGATGGTAAAACATGGAGCTACACATACTTGGAAAAGGTATGCCTGCACACAGAGGGGAAAAACAGGGAAGCAATGAGTGGTATTTTTCAGCAGTTACCCAGAGCACTACAGGGGAAAACACGGTGGCATGTGACTGAGATCCAACTCTTATTCTAAGTATCAATATGTCAGTCACATTGGTACAGCAGTGATGAATTTCTGCGTTAGCAAAGTAGTTTCTCCTTAGTTAAGTTCTACTGTCTGAGCCCCTTTTAAGTGATTTATGTGGCAAACAAACAAGCAATAACACTGTCCACCTGCCAAGCTTACACATCGACAACATTCACAAATTAGTCCTGGAGCATGTACGCCATTTGTAAATAATCTCCGTGCTAGCTCTTTCATTTAAGAAAGAGCCTTCCGTTTGCACAGTGAAAGCTGTCAGTTTTGTGTTGTTGCTGGCAGAGCTTCAACATAACCATAAAAAGCATATAGATCCTATTTATGCATTATCAACCAAAAAAAGGCTATTTTTTAGAAAGCCACAT
Organism: Equus quagga; assembly: GCF_021613505.1. NCBI lineage: Eukaryota > Metazoa > Chordata > Mammalia > Perissodactyla > Equidae > Equus > Equus quagga. The sequence goes on along the minus strand of NC_060288.1, from coordinate 25,497,683 downwards.
TTCAGGTACTCTGTGGCATCTCCCCTTTCTTCTGCATATTAAAGGTAAGCATCCCGGCTTAGGCTTTCCCCTTTCTGAAGAACTGTGCACAGTACGACAAGACTCAAAAGTTACACATGTGCAAACTGCTAATTTCTACGATGAGAGGTTTGGAGTAGTGACTGGGGCCAAGAGGTTTCAAAGTGAAAGCAAAGGAAAAGGACTGTCCCCTATAATTCTTTTCTTAAGAAATATAACCCACCAAAGAGCATATTCATGGAATGCTTCATTTGCCTTTGAGAGAAACGTTAGCGCTAGAAAATGATTCGGTTTTGAGTTCTGATACCTCTCAAACCTCAGGGCATCCACCACCAGTCACACAGCAGCCTGACTTATAAACTCACCGCTGAACAGTTCCTGCCTCTACCCTTAGTCACGTTACACAGGATGACTTCTGTCATTCAAGAACTCACGTCCCCATCACTCTCATGCTCGCCTCACACAATCTTGTTCTTCATCAGAGGTGCTCTACACAGCTCCTCAGTCTCAACCTAACCCTGTGCACCTGAGCCATCCCGTCTAATTCTAGTTGGCCTATACATCGACCATGCTTTCTGAGAACCAGTTTCAGGTTCGAAGTTTACGGTAGGATGCCACCTATCTTAAGGCAGCCTTCCAACTCTGGAACGCTTCCAGCTAGGACCCCACTTGTCAGTCTCTCCTCTCGCAAACCCACTTATCTGCTCTCCTTAGAAGAGACTCACCCCTGAAACTACGGACTATGCCTGTTGATGACAGTTTCCCTCTACACTAACCATCCCACTGTACAGTTAGTCATCTAAGTGGTTGTTTGTTGAGAGACCAGAAGCCCCCTACACACCTTCCTGGGAACAAATCCTGACACCTGCAAAATATTTCACCCTCCAACCTAACAAGCCCCAAGACAAGTTCTCCCTGAAGAAACTGGGAGTGGATCACTGCTTCATTCTGGAACACTCTTCCCAATTTAAATTAGGTACATCACAGAGAAGAGGAACAAAAATATAAATACCCAGACCCCCAAAACTGATAGCGGTGATCATAATGTGACTGAAAGATGTTTAAAGGGAGCCAGAGAACATGTCATTGATAGGAGCCACCGTCACGAAATGACACCAGCAGGAACTGAGATCACTTTCACGTATCAGTGGGGATCGGAAAAGCCAACAAGTACTTTCTCAGCATCTCTCGCAGATCCCTAGAAGCCACCCACACTATTTCCATGTCCTTGCCAGGAGAGGCTCACTAAGCCAAAACGCATTCATAGGAAAACAAGAAATATTTTACTAATTACCTTCAGATATGATTTTAAATAATTGCGAGACTAGGTCCTACTTCCTATGAATTCAGCAGTCCAAGCCTTCCTTAGAAGAACGCAAACTATTAGGAACAGCTGTCAAGAAATTTACTACACAGCCTGCATACAAATTGCCCCTAGATATGCCCTCAGAGGAGATTCTACAGAAGCCTTAGTCATGCAAACTGCTTTTGAAGATGGTAGACAACAGGGAGACAAAGGATGAGCCTTGGACAAGGCATTACGTATTTCTATGTCAAAAGCAAAGAAGTCGTCTTTGGAAGGCTCCTAACCTGACCATCCTCCCAGTTCTGCCATCATCCCATTTGGTCTAACAGGCTTTAGAGGAAGCTTCCTCAGAAAATCTGCCCGTGCTCTGTATTACTATTAGCTTTACGTAGCCAGCCTCAGGGTTGATCCTCTCTTGGGTCGCCCTGATAAATTAATGTCTTTGTCTGTCTGCAATTACCTGCAAAATAAGCAGAGCTTATTTTTACTTATATATTTATTCACTTCATAATTTAGCACCAATGCGGTAGGTAGCCCAGAAACCATTCTTACAGCACCTGAGGTACAAATCAGATTTAACCAAAGGAAATTTCAAAATATAGATTTTATTGTTATTTCTGATGCCATGTAAGAATTTGCAAAAAAAAAAAAAAGAAAAGAAAAGAAAAGCATACCTGGGTCCATATTGCTATGCAGGGCATTTACAGCTCTCACTCACCGAGTGGTTAACTCGGCAGTGTTTGTTGATGTTGATGCTGGATGTACACATTATCCATTTTTGGCTAATTTTATGCCTCTTCTTCATAAAATAATATTTTTGAATGCTTTGCTCCTCCCTTAAATACACTGGAAATTAAAACATGAGTTGAGTGGCTCTTCAGTCAAATGAGGGGGAAAAGCCACCTTACTAAACATTGCTAATTATGGATGGGATTGAATTTCCCATATGCTGTTTTCTCCATGAAATATGGTCTTTAAAGCAGCTTTGCCCATTCTTGTATTATGACTGATGCGAATCCATTGACAAGCTGCTACTTGTCTGTGAATGCCTGCAAAGAGAACGGTACAGTCCTGACAAGGAGCACATTATGAATCTTGAGCCACTAATTGCAGAACCCCTCACAATTAAGCATCCAAGCAAATTAGGCAGGGAATCGTTAACAACATGTAAGGTCAAGGATAACTCAATTAAAATGAACATCATTTTCCCAAGCGAAATGTTTCTGTGTATTTGTGGTCACCAGATCTGCCTTTGCTTCCCCCGTTCACAAATACTGGAGAACAATACGTTTTCTCTTTGCAGTCCATGGTTCTTCTGCTTCATAGCCAGCGGCAATACATCTTTGAATACGATATGTGGGACCGGCTGTCCGCCATCACCATGCCCAGCGTGGCTCGCCACACCATGCAGACCATCCGATCCATTGGCTACTACCGAAACATATACAACCCCCCAGAAAGCAATGCCTCTGTCATCACAGACTACAATGAGGAAGGGCTGCTTCTGCAAACGGCCTTCTTAGGTACAAGTCGGAGGGTCTTATTCAAGTACAGAAGGCAGACCAGGCTCTCAGAAATTTTATATGACAGCACAAGAGTCAGTTTTACCTATGATGAAACAGCGGGCGTCCTAAAAACAGTAAACCTCCAGAGTGATGGTTTTATTTGCACCATTAGATACAGGCAAATTGGCCCCTTGATTGACAGACAGATTTTCCGCTTTAGCGAAGATGGGATGGTAAATGCGAGATTTGACTACAGCTATGACAACAGCTTTCGAGTGACCAGCATGCAGGGCGTCATCAATGAAACTCCACTGCCCATTGATCTCTATCAGTTCGATGACATTTCTGGCAAAGTCGAGCAGTTTGGAAAATTTGGAGTTATATATTATGATATTAACCAGATCATTTCCACAGCCGTAATGACTTACACGAAGCACTTTGATGCTCATGGCCGCATCAAGGAAATTCAATATGAGATATTCAGGTCACTCATGTACTGGATTACAATTCAATATGATAACATGGGTCGGGTAACCAAGAGAGAGATTAAAATAGGGCCCTTTGCCAACACTACCAAATATGCTTATGAATACGATGTTGATGGACAGCTCCAAACAGTTTATCTAAATGAAAAGATCATGTGGCGTTACAACTATGATCTGAATGGAAACCTCCATTTACTGAACCCAAGTAATAGTGCACGTTTGACACCTCTTCGCTATGACCTGCGAGACAGAATCACTCGACTAGGTGATGTTCAGTATCGGTTGGATGAAGATGGTTTCCTGCGTCAAAGAGGCACAGAGATCTTCGAGTATAGCTCCAAGGGGCTTCTAACTCGAGTTTACAGTAAAGGCAGCGGCTGGACAGTGATCTACCGTTATGATGGCCTGGGAAGGAGAGTTTCTAGTAAAACCAGTCTGGGACAACACCTGCAGTTTTTTTATGCTGACCTAACTTATCCCACTAGGATTACTCATGTTTACAACCATTCAAGTTCAGAAATTACCTCCCTCTATTATGATCTCCAAGGACACCTTTTTGCCATGGAAATCAGCAGTGGGGATGAATTCTACATTGCCTCAGATAACACAGGGACACCACTGGCTGTTTTCAGTAGCAATGGGCTTATGCTAAAGCAGATTCAGTACACGGCGTATGGTGAAATCTATTTTGACTCCAATATTGACTTTCAGCTGGTAATTGGATTTCACGGTGGTTTGTATGACCCACTCACAAAATTAATCCACTTTGGAGAAAGAGATTATGACATTTTGGCAGGACGATGGACAACGCCTGACATAGAAATCTGGAAAAGAATTGGGAAGGACCCAGCTCCTTTTAACCTGTATATGTTTAGGAATAACAACCCTGCAAGCAAAATCCATGATGTGAAAGACTACATCTCAGGTAAGCATGATTTTTTTTTTTGCCTTCCCAAGTCCTGAATTACTTTATTCATTACATTAATACACAAAAGAACTGGAGTGGCTTTCTTCACCTTTACACTTTACTCACACAAAATCAAATGCCTAACCTTTTAAATGCATTTATTTCTCTACGGAACCATAGAGAAACCACAAAGGGAAACTGAGACATAGTTTGTTAGTTCCTACTCTGCCTGCCAGTGCCCAAGGCCACAATTTCTGAAATGATACAGAATCCAGACACTTAAGGAAGGGAAGTGACACAGGGGTGACAGAAAACATAATGAGCCTGGAGTCCCTAAGTTGGAGTTCTAATCCCAACTCCTTTCCTACAAGTTGCATGGCTTTATAGACAAGGCACAGAGTTTTTTTGAGTCTGTTTCTTAACTATAAAATGGGGATAACAATGCCTACCTTGTGGTATAAAATACAATAATATACGCAACTCTACTTTAAATAGTAACAACTTTACAAATGTGTGATGTTCTTTCTCTCTTTTATACATGTGTAAAGTTCTAATGGGGGAATCAACGTGAAACACAACACAGCGTGACCCACCCCCCTCCCCCCATCTCATCCCTGGGAGGTGTTTGTTTAACTCTGTCTTCATGACTCTCACCTCAAGACAATACTGGAACAATTTCTCCCATCAGTTGCACAGCGACACTACTAAGAGACTCACTAATTTTTCTGCCAATATGGGGTAATTTTCAGGATAGAGATTTAACATCTTTCCAAGTTTACTGCATGATCCAATCTAAAACATTGGATCCCATTTCTGCCACCACAGAACCATCAGGATGTGAGACAGACAAGGTCCTTGCAAGCACTACCCTAGTTCCCTTTAGTGAGCTGACTTCTTCCCTCATCCTCTACCCCAAGGATTCTGAATCTTCCTGTTTCCACCTTCCATTCCTGAATTACACGACTACATTAACCTCTCCGCCACATTTATGTTTCCTGGAGGAACGTTCTTTCCTGTTTCCTCTTTTTGATTTTGGTTTGGTTTGGGTTTGTTTTGTTTTGGCTTGCATTAGACATTCCATCAAGCTGTCTCTTTTCGTGCTTGATATTTGAGCCATACCGAGATGTCTATTTTCTCAGTTCTTGCTACCGCTCTCAAAATGCTGCCCCCTGTTCATTTCACATCTGCCTCCTGCTTTTCCAGACTGCCTGAAGCTTTTCTTATCTCTCTTCCATGTGAACCAGCTGTAAGTCCCTTCTTTCGGCATCCTGATTCAGCAACACCCTTATGGTATTCTCCTTCAGGGTTTTCCAGCACACATCTGCATTCCAGTCCCATTATTTAGGCCATGCTTTGCAATACTTAAGACCCTCTGATTTTGACTGTTACACAGACATTGTTCATAGGGGGACAACCTTTGACCCCAATACTCTTCCATTCAGGAGAAATAATTTTCTCCAAAACATTTTTTGGAGATTATTTCTGTAATCTTATACACACACACACACACACACACACACACAATGGATCATTTTCCCTCCTACATGATGAACTTGAGGTTTATCTCTCACCACTACCACCACCACCACCACCCATCCATTTTTTAGGAAGACTACCACTGGTTTTATAGCCCTATGATGTTTGGACAAAGGACCTGCCAGTCTGGTGATGAGGTGAGAGTTTGCGCCCTAGAGACGGAAATAGGAAACAAGTGGCTTTCCATCATTCTGACAAGCAGTGTACCACTGGTTATTTAAGAGGTGTTGACGGGGGCTGACGGAAAGGCTCCTGAATTCATCCTCTCCTAGCAACGTGGACTGCAGGGAATGCCATAGCAGCATTTTCTGAAAAACATCAAAAGAGAGATGGAATGGCATAAAATATATTAGGTGAAATGCAATTTCGAATTTTCCAGCAATGTGCTTAATATATAAAATCATCTACACCCAACCGTACTCATAAAGCTGCAAGCTTGCTGAGTAGTTCTGTAACATTATAACCTCCCGAATAGAATAAAAGCCTTATTCTGAGCTTAATGGCTTTTGGAGTCACATGGCAATATTTTAAAATACCATTTTAAAGGTTTCCAGGTTCTCTCCCCAAAAAGTTTGTCTCCACCTGTGCACAGTGAGCCTTTGAAGGCATAACTGATGGTAATCAGAACTTCTGTGCCCTTGGCCAGTTTTGCCAGCTTTCAGCATTCATCTTTGATTAAGAATCAACTGTTGATTTTAATACTCTCAATTTGGGGTTTTTATTAATAGAAAATGAGTTGTGGAACTCTGCATATCCTTGGGCAATCGCTTTTGAAAGCTAACAACACACAACTTCTATTTAAGACCAGCCTTTACTAACTACAAAACAAATTTCATTTGTTTTCAACCACTATGTCTCTTTCATGTTGCTTTGCATTATTACTGTGTCTCGCCCCTGTGACTAGCACAGGATGCAACTTAGCACGTATGACAGTTTATTGGTCTGTCTGAGTATCTGTTACTCTGCATTTTCTATAGCCTTTGCCATAGTTCTGCAGTTGAGGTTATTGTCTTCATGTCTAAAATGAGAGAGTAGGTTTTGAACTGTAGGATGAAGGCAAATGTGTGCTCTTTTTGAGGTTATTATTTGTGAGTTTGGGGTTTTCTTTAAGGTGAGAATTTAAATTTATGAAAGCACTGTATAACTCTAACATCTTTCATTTTCAACATTCTTCTCCTAGATGTTAACAGCTGGCTGGTGACATTTGGCTTCCATCTGCACAATGCTATTCCTGGATTCCCTGTTCCCAAATTTGATTTAACAGAGCCTTCTTATGAACTTGTGAAGAGTCAGCAGTGGGATGATATACCGGTAAGAAACAAAAAGCAAAACTATGAAAAGGCGATAAATGGCTTACTTGTGTCTTATTTGCCCGTATTTAATCCAACTACCTTTGTGAAAACTGTACCAAAGACAGTTTTTAATTTTTTTACTCGTTTAGGGAAGAAAAACAACCTTCCCTCTGCATTTCTACTCAGCAAACCAGGGGCCTGTTAAACAGACTTAAATCTGTCTTTAGTGATGCTAATAAAAACATGGAAAGACATTATCAAAAGGTAATAAAATGCAGAAGCTCATTTTTAAGTGCACGGTTTCTACAGAGAACCCCATGAAACACATTTATGGCCCTTGGGACCTGAAAGCAAAGACACAATAAACAGGAGGGCAGGGGATTCCTATTACAAATTAGCAGCCCACAAACAATGCCACAAAGTTCAACTTTTTGAAAATATTAGCGGTGTTTCATGGGAAAAGACTAAAACTAAAAATAAAATGTCCTCTGGTAAGGCTCCACCTACAATTAGGTGTTTATGGAGTCTTCCTGAAAATAACAGATCAGGAAGCCTATAACTATTCTGAGAAATAAAAGAATGGAAAATTGCAAAGGCAAAGCTGCCATTTCAGAAAATGGCACTTTTAATTCCCACCAGTCAGAGATCAGAAAGGAATGCACAACAAAACACCAGAATTTCTAGCTTAAAGCAAGAATAAAGATCAAGAAATTGGGTTACCCCATAATGATAAGAAGAGAGTGCAGAGTTTCTTAGAAAGATTAATTCCCCCCCACCTTGAGCAATTTCCTTTAATTTCCATGAATACAAAGAGAAAAGGCAAGCATGGCTAAAACACACACAGAGCGTACACAGTGCCAATACCTCTGTTTTCTGGTACACGTTTCATTCTTAACATAAAAGCAATTCCTTTTTTCAGATGTCACCTTTACATTTAAAAAGCAAAGCCCATCAAGTTTCCAGGGTCTGAGAGCCATTTTAACATTTCTAATTGCAACTATATCTACCATGATAAAGTACCATGAAGACATACTGGAGTTTCCTAAAGCATTTGAACAAGCATGTCCTAATTGTGTGTGACTTTCCAACATGCCTGAAAACAATTAAGTCTGACTATACAAATGGACTTGCCAGCTTTTTTCCTAGGCAGTCTTTTCAATATGGTTCAGGTTCTCCATCAAGAGACATGCACCATGAGGACAGCCTAGGGAATCGCTGGCAAAGACACTGAGGCTGCCCCAAGTGCAGAAAAACAAATGTTTCTTTCACTGCCGCAAAAGAAACAGATGTTTCCATTTGCGAAACACTGGCCAGACAAACATCTGGTACTATAAGAAATGGCTGAGTTAAGATGCCCCCAATTTAAAACATTTGCCAGTATAGATGGTCCACTGTCCCTAAGTCTCGGAAAAATAAATGTTTTCCTAAAGTAATAAATACTGATCTCCAGCTGTCGGGCTGTGCGTTCATCCTTGTACATTTCGGCCCTGCAGTTACACTGGCAAAATTCAGTTGAAAACTGTGTTTACCCGGAGAGGGTACAGAGTTTACCTAAATTAAACCGCACACATTTCAAAGCACATACCGTGGGACACGCTGATCCGGCCCCGAGCACCCCCAGCTTTCAAATCCTTCCCTGCGTTTGATGCTTCCTCCTGGGCCTCCCATGGAGAAAGCTGCTGGGATGGAGGCTCTGATAAGCTGGGCTCCCCAAACAGGGCAGGGCTGGGAAAAGGACAGGTAGAAATTGAAAGAGAAAAGCTAAACACGTGAATATTTGCCCACGTTAGAAACTAAAGAGCTCTTAACTAATCCATGATGGAGTTACCTCTTTTGACGTTTCAAAACACATTTGGATCAACTTGGGGGGAGGGGATCTTGAGTTCATTCCTCCCCCCCAGCGTCTTTTCTAAGCCTTTTCATCTCTAAAGAACCCCTTGAGGTTTTAATAAATGCCGTGGCGCTCTCCCCCCAACACCCCGTTTTTTGGTCAGGAGAGGGAGCGCTGCCAGGAAGCCTGGCTCCCCGGCAGCCAAGACCTACAGCTGTTCTCTAAACCGGCCCCCTGTTCTGTGTTCGCTTTTCAGCCCATTTTCGGCGTTCAGCAGCAAGTGGCGAGGCAGGCCAAGGCCTTCCTGTCCCTAGGGAAGATGGCAGAGGTGCAGGTGAGCCGGCGCAAGGGCGGCGGCGCGCAGTCGTGGCTGTGGTTCGCCACCGTCAAGTCGCTGATCGGCAAGGGCGTCATGCTGGCCGTCAGCCAGGGCCGCGTGCAGACCAACGTGCTCAACATCGCCAACGAGGACTGCATCAAGGTGGCGGCCGTCCTCAACAACGCCTTCTACCTGGAGAACCTGCACTTCACCATCGAGGGCAAGGACACGCACTACTTCATCAAGACCACCACGCCCGAGAGCGACTTGGGCACGCTCCGCCTGACCAGCGGCCGCAAGGCCCTGGAGAACGGCATCAACGTGACCGTGTCGCAGTCCACGACGGTGGTCAACGGGAGGACTCGCAGGTTCGCCGACGTGGAGATGCAGTTCGGCGCGCTGGCGCTGCACGTGCGCTACGGCATGACCCTGGACGAGGAGAAGGCGCGCATCCTGGAGCAGGCGCGGCAGCGCGCGCTCGCCCGGGCCTGGGCGCGCGAGCAGCAGCGCGTGCGCGACGGCGAGGAGGGCGCGCGCCTCTGGACGGAGGGCGAGAAGCGGCAGCTACTGAGCGCCGGCAAGGTGCAGGGCTACGACGGGTACTACGTACTCTCGGTGGAGCAGTACCCCGAGCTGGCCGACAGCGCCAACAACATCCAGTTCCTCCGACAAAGCGAGATCGGCAAGAGGTAACCCCCCGGGCCCCGCGGGCGGCCCCCTGCGCTGGAGCCAGCCCCAGCCGGGGCGCTGCGGAGCCGAACCCACCCACCTCTGCTCAGATCAGTGTTCTGTAGCACAATCCGAATGGGACTCTCCGGCACAGAAGAGCCTTCCAGGAGAATGAAACTGCTCTTAAAACAAAATCCACAAAAACAGAAAACTTTTTTCTGAATGACCTTAAAGGTGATCGGCTTTAAAGAATATGTTTACATATGCGTATCGCTGCACTCAGTGAGACTGGAAGTATTAAAAGGAAAAATAAATAAAGGAAAAAAAGGCCTACCCGTTTTCCTCTAGGCCGCGTGTCCCTTTGAGGCACTGTGTTTAACTAAGGTAAAAAGGCATACAGTGTTTCCAAAATTCCCGAATTGTCGACCTTTGCTTACAAGAAGTAGTCTGCATAGGATGTGAGCTATATCTCTGTTAATTTTAAAAGGTGGGGCAAAATTACTGTTTCTAGACAACCCAGCCACTCTCCTTGTGCTGCTTTGTTAAAGAACATTGGCACGAGTGACTTCTGCCACCGCGGGGATTTCCTAACGGACTTTACAGTGCTAACGTGGTTTGCCTTGGGGAAAAAACTGGCAAGTAGAATCCTTGTCACCAATAAGCAAAGGAAACCCTGGTTTTTTTTGTAAATTATGTGAGACAAGTTGTTTATGGATTTTTATATGAATTACAATTTACTGTACATCAAATATTAGTCTCAGAGGAGTTAATTTATGTAAAGTGTTTAAAAAGTTTATACTTAAAAATAAAATGATAAAAACATGTGAACCGTGTGATTTTTTTAAAAGGATTGCACCTTTTATCTGTTATAGCTGTACAGTATAAATTATTATATTGTAGAGATATAACGACTTATGCCTATAATGTCCAGAAGTGTTAATATTTTTGTATTAGGTTGAAAAAACGTGCAGCTTTCTATCACTAGATGGATAGGACGGTGCGGTCCTAGGTGGGTGGCTTGTCAGAGAACTGCTCTTTTCTCTTCCTTCTCATCAAGCTAGTGTCCTCAACCATTATTGACTAAGAGGCACAGTGGAAAACTAAGGCTGGTGGAATGTAACGGAAGATATGAACAACAACAACAACAAAAGGGCAGGAGGGGTTCTGTGGCCCTCTCGGCCCTCAAAGTCGATGGGGGGCTGATGTAATTAACCACAGGGTTTTTACTGTTACTGGTCCTTGAGGCTTTATTTCATGATGGAGGCGAGAGCCCACATCAGATGCCCGGGAAACACTTGTGAGAAGGAAACAATCTGATGAAGTCATGACCACAAACGTGTCTTAAAATCTAGGAAAGATAGCAGAAACCGAGCAGTGGCGAGAGAGCCAAATGGAGACGGTCAGGGTCGCTCTGCTGGTCTTGGGTTTGGACCCTCGGGTGACCAAAAGGGAGACAAAAGCTGCTGTAATGTGAGCCCACACGACCCAACCATCCCGGGAGCTGGTTCGAATGGCAGGCTCTGCTCTGTCTCGGGGAAGCGGGGTGGGTGGCAGATCCAGCTGGAAGTGACCTGACAGCCGTGCCTCCTGCACCCGTGCGCGCGGGCCGGAGCACAGCCGTCATCTGCGCTTCCGCGTCGGCTCAGCCGCTCTTGCAGATCTCTTTCGTGAGCACTAAATTCAGCCACAAAAATATTTTTAGAAAATATTTCTCAGTTCATTGAGCTATAGTACACACTGTTTTCCTCTCTGTATAATGGTGATAAAATATAGCAAGTGAACATGTCGTAAATATAAAGGTTCAAGTGATGTATTGAAAATAATTTTCTAACCGCTTTGTATGTATCACATACTCTAAATTGCACAGTAGGCGTGTTTATTAAACAGATTGGCTGGGAAAGTTTCAAAATAGCTACTGAATTTACAGTATCAGTGCTATTACTGTCTTTGTGTATTTGGTAGAACATACCGAAGTAATTAATCTTCTAATGAATGCTGATATTTTATTAGAATGAAAGCACAGATTAGCATTAATATTTTTTATCCTGGAATCCTTTGGCAAGTATTACGAAGCCCAAATTTAGAAAACTATGAGATTTCAAACCACATAAACATGGCTCTGTTTTACATTTTATTTTTTAACTGTTAACTTAGGTGTCCGCAGTTCTGTTCGATGGAACTTCTGCAGGACTGTGCTGAGCATGCTGTAAGTACTTTTGGTTGAAATAGGCTCTGAGTCTGAATTCTCAGAAATGTTTCTGATGTATTGACCATGAAAAGCTTGTACCACATCACAGAAGTGAAATCATAACCTTATCCCCTTCTCGACATGGACTGGCCCTTTATACTGGCACCGATAACTAACAAATTTGGAGTATCTCCTGGTGCTTATCTTAGATGAAGTCAAATCAACCCAATTAGTGTCTTGTTAGTAGGTATAATGAGCCTATTTCTTTCTAAAAAGACTTGTGATCTGGACATGCTTTTACAAGAAATAGTGACCTTGGGGAATATGTAAACGAGACCTTTTTCTAAGAGTTGGGGGAGGGGGGACAGTATCATGAAAAGAATTAGCTTACAAAAAAGAACTTGATATTCAAAGTATTTTAGGCAAAGCCAGTCAAAATGCTTTCATGATATTTTGAGATGTAAATTTTGTCTGATTTGTATTGTTCTTTTCATTTGCCTTCTTATCTTTATATGTGACCTGAATTTTCCATAACTTGATGACTATAGATTGCATCTAGGCATTCCAATAAAAGCCAACCCAATGTGTGTGTGTTTATATATTTTTTTAAATCTTGGGCTAGCCAGTATTGCTTTTGTGTTTTAGGGTGAAAGATGCAAATGGATAATTCACCTGCAACCCAGTTGGTAATATCTTTTATTTTATTTTATTGTTTTTTATTGTTGTGTCCTCTGGCCAGACTGCCAGCTCAGCACTGTGCCCTTCACGGGGACTCTCCCATGTCCTACTTTAGAAAGACATTAAATACGCCCCCACAAAGCCAAACATTATCTCTGTAAAGAAGAATAAAGAAAAAAAAACACTGCCCATTACTACTCAAGAGCAGACCTTGTTCCTGTGATCCTGGCAATAACTGCTTAATTAAAACACTTGATTAGAATAATCAGGTTGGGCCTGAAAGGCTTCCAGCCTCCTGGAGATGCCTAAATCTACATACAGACCGGCTGATTAGGAGATTCTTATGTCAGCAATTCCAGGCTAGCAGGCCTTAGATTTTAGTCTGAAAAGGCAAGCTTCAGCAACGTACTCTGTAGTGACAACCTCAGCTTGAGAACATGTTGATCCAACAAGACGCAGGTCACTCCACTTGGCAAACTGGTCTAATTTTTCTCTCCTCGAATCAGACTTTCGCCTGCTCAAACCGGGGAAATCCAGAAAAACACATGTGAATTCCTCCTTTTATTTACTCCACTGCTTTCCTTAAAAGTGATTCTGAACAAATGCAAAGAAAAACACCATAGGTAAGAATTGTATCTTAGGAAAGAATTTTCTGGGCGAGGGATGTACAGCTGCCACAGCCTGTGAGATTTGCGTTCTTCTGTTGACATTCGTCACACGTGACCTAATAGCATGTGGTTTCAAAGGCTGGACCTGAACGTGAGTACCACACCTGACTCTAAACACCTCAGAATCTGACAGCAGTCCCCCAAGCCCTTTAAAAGATGAGGAGAAAATTCCGCCTTTGATGCGCTCCTAACCATGCCCACGGCTCTCCTCACCATCGTTTCTTTCTCCTTTTATCCTCGCCTGCTCCCAAATAAAGCTGTTTCTCTCACCTGCTGAACAGCAAATCAGCTGTCTGAGGGGCTTCTGAAATGGAGGAATCCAAAAGAGGAAGCCGGGAAGGCACTGAGCCACATCATGCTCTCTGTGTGGTCAAACCACTGGGGCAGGGCTTGCAACAGCTCACTTAGAGTACGGGGCGGGGGGAGGGGGGGAGGGGTCCCCCAGACCAAGAACTGCCCCGGCCCACCTAGGGGGCCATTTGAGCTCCTGCAGGGTGGAGCGAGCCCACCCCTGGAAAACCTTGAAGGGCAACATAGCCAGTCTTACACCTTCCACAGATACCCAGATCTACCCCACTTTGCTTCAGAGGAGTGAGCTGGTTCCAGCCCCTGGTCCATGACACACATCAAATTCTAAAAGTTGGAGCCAGAAGGGACTTAGAGAAGTTTGAGTGAGTTATCCAAGTTCACAGAAGTGGCTCAAGCCAAGGTGAGCAGAGATTTCCTGTCAGCGAGTCCCCTCCACTCTTTCATATAGTCTCTTGATAACACTACCTATGAAGATGCCCCAGACCCACCAACGGGTATGTGTGTCGAGTTCCCCTCTGCCTGCCAATATTTCCAGTTCCTCAACCCCCCTCATCTTAGATAAGAAGCCCTGCCTTGCAACGTCAATGACTTCATAATTTCTAAAAAGACTTCTCAAACAAAGACCATCGATTTTCATACTTGAGTGTGTTGGGCTATTTATCTAGATTTCGTCTGCCTTTGGTCATCCTACCAAGTCAAAGAAAAAATAAAAATTAGTTATAAATCATTATTACCCATTTTAACCACAGAGTTAAGCCAAAGAGGTACTGAGAAGCCATCTGAGTTTTCTACCATCCAATTTAAGCCAGAGAATGAATACCCTCTCTTGCCAGAGTTCTCCTTTGCTATTCACCACCTCTGCAAGCAATGGTCTCTTGATGTCAGTTAATTACTAATAACTTTTAGGTAAATTGAGTAAACCTTTTCATTTACGAACTGACTTAAAATTCTGTCATGGAGGAATATGGGATGCCTAGAGTCCTGTGTGTAGAAAATTTACTGTAAACTGATTCTAAACCTCGAGCAACATCATTATTCAGTTTAGAGTTAATAGGTTCCACAAAGCAAATTTAATAAATCCTTCTGGGACCTAAGCTGAGGAAAATTAAAATTAGACGCATAAATCGCAACTTCTAGGGCAAGACAGTGGCTCGGGTGCAGTCTTCCTGGTTAGAGGGTGAATTGTGAGCTGGGCCCTGGCCACAGGCATTCAGCCCACACTTAGGAGGAGAAATCACCTTCCTTAACATGTGTGCAGAGATTTCCGGAATTCCACCCGCAATGGTCGTTTCTGTAGGGCATACCTCACTGCACAGAACCGACAGGATGTACAAGTGGTCCACTGGGTCAACATGAATTCTTTAGAATTTTCACAAGTTAACTTTATCAGTGGGGTGTGAGGGGAGCATAAATACCCAAGGAGTTAAAATGACAAGTTTTTGACGTGACTGAAAGGCTGTAAATGGAACGGCTCAGTGGCAGTCTGTGGGGAAGCAGACCAAAGGCTTTCCTCCACCTGGGGTTCTTATCACACGAGAGATTAACGACCATGTAGTGAAGAAACTGCCTTATCCAAATTTGTCCTCCAAAATTAATAATAGGGAGATTCTAGTCTACCTGTCCTACAGAACATTCTACAAAAATCAGCCCCTGGGCTCCTGTCTCTACACCCATGATGCCCTTCTCTCTCTCTCTCTCTCACCCCCCCTCTCTTCACTCACCAGAATTCCCCCCGTGTCTGGGCTGCAACTGCTCAGCTTGTCTAACTGCGTGCCTTTCTAAGGCTTAGAAGGAAAACTGTATGACTCCCTTGGTAGGTAGACCAGATGGACTTTAAATAATTACCCAGGACATCAGAGGAAGCTATTGTCCCTAGTCCCCAGCTTACTTACAAAAGGTTATAAATAAGCACATTTAAAAATCTCAGTTCAGCTATGACATTATTTCCATGTTGGACCCTGTAGAGAAAAAATAAAAAATAGAGCAGGCCTGGGGTTTATGCTCCAGGGTCAAGATTGGCACATCCACTGAGGAACAGAGAGAAGATGCAGGGATGACACAGAAGGGGAGAAATGGTCAGGGCTGGCCTAACACTGAGGGAAGTGGCACGTGGGAGGCAGCAAAGGGAAGAGCATCTTTCCAAGGTCGGCCTCCATCATGGGGCTGTCCTCTTGCCTTGCTCTCCATCTCCAGGGTTCTGGCTCCTGCGGGAATGAAAAGCCATGCGAATGCCTGGCAGAACAGTGGGCAGGGCCTCTAGAACACTTCCTCCTCCTGAAATCCCAATGAGGGTCCGGGGCAAGAAGGACTTGAGGCCAGGGGCTCATCCTCTGACATCCCTCCAGGTAATTGCGGCTTCCGAGGCACTTTCGGGAAGGGTTCTAGCGCCCCCTAGTGATGCGCATCATTGGTGAAGAACGTGGTCGACACCACACCAGACGCGCCCGGGACCAGAAACCAGAAAGAAACCACCAGCTCCCGCCACCCTCTACCCGGCTCCCCGCTTAGGCCAGTTCCAATTATCCCGTATTTTCCCATCTCTGCTCTGCCCACGGAGTTTCACACGTAAAACGATTACTTCTGCTTCATGCACCGCCTCACTGAGGCCTGGTCCTTGCAAAAATCGCTCCCGTAAGGTTTCCCTTCACGTCAAGCAGAAACTTTGTCAAACAATATTCCTCTCGCTTGGCAGATCAAAATAAGGCCCTTCCTCCCAGGAATTGTCCGCGGGCTATTTGAGTTCTGCAGCCCCCCGAAAACAGTGATTTCTGAACTATCGCATTGTTTCCCTTTTACTTTTCATGTTTGAACAGTCCTGTCGCTCCAAAGAATTTCCCAGAAGGACAGATCATTTAAATTCAGAGTGGCATTTTATTTCTGAGGGAGCTAGGCTCTCGCAGTAAGTGCTAGAGTGACAGCCTGGAAGAGAGAACTCCCTCCTGATTCAGGCAGCTGAGGCCCGAGCAGGGTCTGCTGCCCCCTCCACTCGGTCCCCCCGCAGTAGAGATGCCCATCTCCTGCATCCATCTCCCACATACCCCCAGCCTTGCAGCGGCCACTGGAGGGAAGAATGGGCCATTCAGCCTTGTGCTCCCGTGTTGTTACCCAGAGAAGCTGGCGGGGGCTACTCTTCAATGGCAGCCCGAACTGGTGTCCTGCCTTCGGAAATGGCTGGTGGCTGGAGCCCATTGTCATTTGGAGGCTGGGTGGAGGGGGGGGGGGGAGGAACCAATAAATAGCCCTCTTTTTCCCTACCCAAGTTTTCATGGAAATGAGAAAGAAGACCAAAGTTGGCACCTGAGTGCCAGATCTCCTTCAATAAAGACCAAGTTGGAGAATGTAGCTTCATGCCAAAAGCAAGACAGCCCACTAACTGGATGCCAAAATTAGGTAGACAGATACCCCGCCACCACCCCTCCCCGGGACTCCGCTGACAGTACTGGCCCCAGGCAGACCTTGCCTGCGGGGCAGCAGGCTTAGTTCTCCCCGTGAGCCAAGAGGGCCCGGATTCTTCCAACTCACCAATAAGCGGGCGTTATTGTCCCCCGGGGGCTGGAGTGATGGGGAAAGAGAGGCCAGGCATGAAATACACACACACACTCTCATACAGAGTCACCAGGGAGGCAGCAGAACCTGGAAGGAGAATATGGCACCAGATCTTAGGACCCTTGGGCTTCTGATGCTGCCACCAATGACTTGTGGCCTCCAGCCAGGCTGCTCGGCTCTGGGGGCCTCTGTCAACACCTCCTTCCCACTCTGCCACTGGTGAGTGTATTTGGTGGCTGCCTGAGAAACCAGCCCTAAAACACAAGTTTTCGCCTCCTAAGCAGCCTGGCAGCCCTCCACATGTGCAGGGCCCGTCTCATAAATCTGCCTCCAGTCTCGCTCCCAGACCCCATGGCCCCATCGTCCCATGGCCCTGTCCGAGTGAACCGAGATTCTCTGCGGGGGAACGGGGAGCCAGGGCTCTGGATTTCTGGAAGACGATTACCCCCCACCCCCCAAGTACTCTGCAGCTCGTTAGGATGGGGACAGCAGACTTCCTCTCTCCTGTAAATCAGAGGGAAACAGGACCAGCCTTGCCACAACTCAGGGCTCTCCCTGTGGTCTCCGCCAATTAGTGCTCTGGTTAATCAAATTAGCAGCTCCCTGGAGAGGCCAGGAGCTGGGAGAAACCCGGAACGGTAGAGGACTGCTTGTCAGTCCCAGCTCGGCCTGACCCAAGTGAGGTGGCCGCCTGCTGTCTCTGCACCTCGATTTCCTCCATCTTGAAAGTGGGCCCAAACCTCTGCCTCTGAGCACCTCCTTCCCATGGCCATCCTTCTGTGGCCATAAGGGGGGGTGTGTGAGAGAGAGAGAGAGCGCGACAGAGAGAGAGAGAGAGAGAGAGAGATGAAAGAGAGGAGAAAAAGCTAGAATAAAGAGCTTGTGCTGATTTTAAGGTTATTATCCAGACTTCTTTCAACATCTTGCTGCCTGAGTCTGTGGTCACTAAACTGAGAGGCTAGGAGGGCCTCCTAGAAAGGAAGAGGGGCGTGTTCTCACTGTAGACTCACAAAGGAGAGGGAAATGATGAGCACGGCCCCCGGGCATGGCTTTGCCAAGGCCCCACGCTTTCTCCTGCCAGAAAGAGCTGAGAATGACAGCCCCTTCCCACCCCAGCTCTCACTGTTCTAAGGCAGTGGAAACAGTTCATGATTATTGGGGGGTGAATATTTGTAATCACGTACAGAACAATACAGAATATACACCTTCAGAATACTGCCCACAGCCAGCATCCCTGGGCTTTCTCAGTTCCAGAAAAGGAACCCAATGGATGAGCAAAGTGGCAAAGGGTGGTGGGCTCAACGGTCCTTAGATCCACACCCAATGGTGCACAATTTTGTCCCCTCTCCTGGCAGCCTCAAAGACACAGAAACATTCTGAACAGAAGGATTTGCCTGTCAGGAGCCCTGACACCTGACCCCACCGGGCCCTCTTTGTCTGCCCACCCATGTCTATAGGCCCATTGCTGTGCTCAAGCCCCTGGCAATGAATATGCCCGAATGAATGAATGAATGAATGGGCCCACTGCAAGGCCCATCAAATCCAGAGCCGAGCACAGGGAAAGGACTAGAATATTTCGATCTCATGAATAATAACCCCCGATGTTTGTGGTGTTGCCTAATCTTTTCATGGTGCCTAGCAAAACTAAAAAAGACAAGGATCCTGGCAGCTTCTGCCCGGCTGCTGTTTGCTGGGGGAGAAAATCACTGTGACAGGCTTAGCCTGACTTACCCTCGAGTGTCGCAGTCCCCACACACCTCCCAGGGCC